>NC_056744.1:407595373-407667873 GCF_019279795.1 Protopterus annectens | reverse complement strand
GACTGCAAACTGGGAGCCATTATTGAATCCCCAAATGATATGGTTATTCTACAAAAGGGCCTTACAGAAACAGATGCTTGTTGTCAAAGCCATGGGCTCCAGCTCAATGCCAAGAAATATATAGATCTGAAGTGGTTAACTTCATTTTATGTGCAACCTGTGTGTATTCGGATCCATATCGGATCCAAGCCGGCAACTTTTTTTCTAGCATCTTCTCCAAGCTCCTCCCCCTAGCATAGATGCAGGGAGAAGGTCTTTAGCTACCAATTTGTCTTTCCGATCCCTGAGGGCTCTAGGATTGAACCCATTGCAGATTGCACATTGTGTTGACAAATGTGACACTCCCAAACAAATAACACACAGAGTGTGACCGTCAGCCGGGGAGAGCTTATGGCCACACACTGCATTTTTTAAACACAGATTTTGGCTGATCAGCCATGGTCCTGCACCAAACACCACTACCTACAAAATTACCACACACAAAACACATGTAGGGGGAGGGCAGGCCTAACAACTACTTTACAGAGTTTTACAAGAAAAACTTTTTTTTTTTTGACTGACCGACGAACAAGCGATATACTAGTGGGGGAGGAAGGGAAACAATTAAGTATTAATAAACTTACTGTCCCTGAGCTCAGAGCGAAGGAGACCACGATGCACACTACTGGCGTGGCAAATGAGATCTAAGGGAAGGTAGGAGATGGTAGTGCATTATGGGTATGGGCGGAGCTCGGAGCTTGGAGCAGATGCTAACAAAAAATAAGTTATATACTCACCATAACATTCCATCAGAGTAGTTATACTTAATTTTTCTGCAACATTCGTTGATGGGAGATAGGAAATTCACTCAAGGGATCACGCCAATCTCCCTGGTAGACAGGTGTCCTGGGAAGTAAATATTGTGGGAAGAAATGGCCAGGGAATTGTTATGGCTAGGCTTGTATAGGCTCTAGGACCGATAGTCTAGTACCAACCTATGAAATGTCATTTGGAGTGTGTGGGGGGTAGGAGATGTGTAAATGAGGATGTACAGATGTGCAGAAATGCAAAAATAAAAAAGGTTGGATTTTCTACTGGGGTGCCTTCTGTGTGGAATTTTCATGTCATTTGTGTAGATTTCCTCCTGGTGTTCTGGTTTCCTCCCACATTACAAAGATATGCAGTGGGTGGATTTGGCACTAAATTTCTATAGGTGTGAGTGTGATGTATGGAAGAACAGCTGTGGCAGGTCTTAGCCATCTGGCAGCATCAACCTTGGCTCTAGTCTATTATTACTGTTGAAATGACACCCTGACCCTGTGTGTAACAAAAGGGAAAAGGGGTTGTAGATGGATGTACACGTAAGCTGTAGAAAGTGTAGCAAGGTTGCGTAAAGTTACAAGTGAGTGAGATTTGTTTCAGAAAACATTAATTCTGTGTCTCACCGAAATGAGCACAAGGATTGCTGTCAGCTCTAACTGTGAGCATTTTAAAATCTCAAGAATGTCTTAAAAAAAAATTATCCTGAAAAAGTGAATAAGCAAGCTACAAAAAAAATCAGAAATAGATGCCCAGCATTCTTCTGGCAATTCATAAAATGCTAGGTTTAGCTGGGATTTGAACCAAAAATCCCTCACTTTACACACTGATCATAAACCTTTGCCAATAACCCACTTTCTCCTTTTCCACACCATTTGTTCTGCCTTGTTTGGTAGATGCTGCTAGCAGGGGTGTGGGTGGTGCTACTCCCTGAAAATAAAAAGTTTTGTTTCAAATCTTTTGTTTTTGAATGTTTGTAATTTAAACTTTGTCTGTTTTTAGTTTTGAAATTTATAATCCGAACACTTGACAAACTTTGTGGTGTGTATAGATGGATAAAGGTTAAGGTGTTCACCTCATAGACTCAAGGTACAAGGTTTGATTCTCACCATTGAAAGAGAAATTGGCTAGTCTTAATAAATGACTCACAAGGGCAGCTAGCCTAGTACTTGCCTGTGAACCTATGTACATACATCCATTCACCACTGATGGGTTGTCTGTTTCGTCCTCGGGACTGAGTCGGCCTTATACCAAGCTTGTGCCAGCCAAAAAACTCTCGGACTAAGCTTTTAACCATAGTGCCTTTCTCCCTGTTACCTCCGATCTCATTTTCCCCGTAGTTGTAAAGCTGCATTCAAACCAAGCTTTCAGCTAAGTGTAAAATTTTTGATATTTTCCTGGATATTGTGCATCTACTTATTATTCCTTGTTGGTATTTTGATATTTCTTTACTTTTGAATCTATCGATAGACCTTTTTACTCTTTTTTTGTTTTAACTCTTGGTAATCTTCAGTACCATTGGTGGTACGACCTTTCTCCCTACCCCTCATGGTATTTCTTGTATAGCATCGTTGGCATTTCTCCTTCTTTCATCTTATCTCTTATATCTGTATAAATATAGGAAAAATCTTTTTTGCCTCATTTTTCCTTTGTTTCCTATTAACGTGTGTGTGTGTGTGTGTGTGTGTGTGTGTGTGTGTGTGTGTGTGTGTGTGTGTGTGTGTGTGTGTGTGTGTGCATTTTTTCATGATGTCTGATAAGAATGGCGTGTCACGGTTTAAGCATTGTGCTTCTTGTAAGGGAAAACTGCCTAACAGTGATTCCCATGATGACTGTGTTTATTGTCTGGGGTGCTCCATCTTTCAGTGCAACCCAACCTCCTTGTGTGATTTGCCAAAGTTTTAGTTATTGTACTTTAAGTGAGCGCAAAAACTGATTCTGAAGGCCCTCCTTAAAACGCCCATTTCAGAGGCCCCGTCTGCGATGGAGGTCTCATCCCCCTCCTACAAAAGAAAAGACAAGGTCCCACTGTGTCCCCTCTTCACCTTCAGGTGACCAGGGCAAGTCTGTGAAGTCTAAAGTACCGAAATTGTCTTCGGAGCATAAGTCCGCCTCATCGGCGCCACCTTCTTCTGCTCTACTATGGCTGTTCCTTCCTTAGTGCCTGTTTCGACTCCGATACTGTCTAAGGCACCAACTACTGATTTTTCAAAGGTTGCTCCTGCTTTGGCACAGTGCACACCTTCAATGCCTAATCTGTGATTCCTTTCACTACTGAACCGTCTGTCTGCACAGTGTCCCTCCAGCACAGAGTCCTTTCACTGTTCCGATAATGACAATTTTGACCCCACTGGTTCTTGTCCCCAAACTTGAGGCATCTGTGCCGATACACTCCAAACCATGGACCCAATACTCTCCAACAGATCCCTTTCTAGGGCAAGTATGTAGTCCATTCGTAGAATGACCTGACTCCCCATTGGGAGTGTCTACTAGATCCACCAGGAGCCTTTCTGAGTTTGACATGATGCATCTTGTGGATCAGCTGTTGACAGTCAGGGGGATACTCACCCATCTAGGACCCATCCGCTTGCAGAACCTCTGTTGGTTTCCCCACAGACTCCATGCTACTCTCATCCTTTGACCATGCCAGTTCCAAAGTCTTCAGCTCCGACGTCCTATTTGGACCCCCGTTTCGGCACCAGTAGTGGACCTCCTTGTGGCTCCGGGACTGTCCCTTTGGCCTTCAGTCCCTTCAGAACTGAGCCTTCCTCAACTTTGTGATTGGGCTGTGGGCTCTTTTGCTCTGAGTAAGGTTCCAAGTGCGTCTATGGTTCTGTCTACAGTGCTGGGAGCTCTGTCTGCACCAATCCTGGTTGAGGCTCCACCCTCTGGACCGGGTTTGGCGGAGCGTGGTGTGACCCCGGTTCTGAGTTTGTCCCTCTCTGTTCCGAGTTCCCATCCCTCTTTGGGTGGACCTGCTTTCTGAGTTATGGAGAGGGCACTTGCACTGGAAGCATTCCACCGATGTCGGAACCCCAGACCTCTTTTTCCCCTGAGCTACAGCTGACACAAGCCATTGCCCCGGGACACCGGGCAGGAATGATGCAGGAGACCCCATTACAGGGCGCCCCCTCTTCAGAGTCCTCCTCAGAGGCCCCCGCTGAGGAGCGACCATGGAAAAGATTGTGCAAGAGGAAGCATGTAGACTCCCGTCTCTGACAGAGGATACGGATTTTGATGATGGGGAAGGGTCCCCACAGTCACCCCCTGATGTCTCCTTTGGGGACATACTTGAAATGTTAAAACAGAGGGGTGATTGAAAGACCACTAACCCTTCTTCCGAAGAGTCCGTGTTTCTGCAGGCTTTCTTTGGCCATCTAACTCTTGGCTGACACCGCATGCGGACAAGCTGGTACAACTCGTGGTGCAGCGTGCTTGGAAGAACCCTGATTCTGTTGAGTGGATCCCTCTGAGACCTGACAAGATACTATCTCCCCCCCCCCCCTGAGAAGAACCCACATTGATCTAGAGGTTTACCATTTGATGCTATGATGGTGGCGACCACGAAAAAGGATCTCACCGAAGAGTCATACTGTTCATCCACCTAACAGGGAGTCCCGGGCTGTGGACGGATTAGGGAAGTGAGTTTTTGCTTTAGTGACTTTTGCCATCCGGTCTCTGAATTATTTGGCACATTTTACGAGACTCCAAAGAGGCTTGGTTTCTGAACTCTCTGGAATGCTAGCAGGATAGGTATTTGACTGGGTAAGAGACAAAGTTGCCTTGCAGCTCGCAACCCTGGAATCTATCTCCAATTCGTCCATGAGGTTGCTCTCTCATGCAACCAAAGGGGCAGCTAGAGCGGTTGGTTCATGCATAGTTATGAGACGCCATGTCTGGATGCGCCTCTGGGAGTTCGCAGACGCTTTTAAGTCTTCCTTCCTGAAAGCGCCAATCGAAGCATCTTCCCTTTTTGGCCCTAAGGTGAAAGACACCCTGGCCAGGTGTGAGAAGGATGGTAAGACCCTGTCTGCTGTAGATCTTCGCTTTTCCAATCCACAACGTTCCTTTTCCAGGAACCAAAGAAGTGGAAAAATGTGTCACAAAAAATCTCTGGGTCCTTTCCGTGCCACAAGTGGCGATGATCTCCCCAGGAACAGAGGGGAGTAACTATTCTGGAAGATGGCCCTTATCAAGGCAGAGGGGGTCCACATAAACAGGGGCCCAGGAATTATTTCTCTGGGCAGCCTTACTAGCGCTCCTGAAGAGTGGCCCAATTGCTTTCCTCTGGAAGCAGTCAGGACACGATTCTCTCTGCACCACACTGCCTGGCAATCGGTAACGTCTGACCGTTGGGTGCAGAAAATTATAACCAGAGGCTACACCATTCCCCTCATCACTTATCCAAAGTTTCCTGCAAAATTTCCCGATGTTCCACCCAGTCAAAGGGGAGAAGCAGCTGCAGAAATAAACAAGCTGTGTCAAAGAGTCATCCAAACAGTCCCATCAGACCAATGTGGATCCCAGATTCTACTCTATATTATTTGGTGCCAAAAAAGACAGGGGACTTGGAGACCAGTTGTAGATCTCAGCATTTTGAATGTCTGTTGCCTAGACAAAATTCTGGATGGTCACTGTTCAGTCCGTTCTCCCTTTTCTAAGGGCGATTGGATGTGTTTGATAGATCTCTGGGACGCGTATTACCACATCAGAATGGACAAATGCTCCAGGAGGCTACTTCGCTTTCCGCTAGGAGCCAATCACTACCAATTTTATGCCTTGCCGTTCGGACTCTTTACAGCCCCAGAGTGTTCACAAAGCGCATGGCAGTGGTCACAGCTTACTAGAGACTGCAAGGATTCTGGGTGTTTCTGTATTTGGATGATTGACTCCTTACTGCCTCCACCAAGCATCTTCTCGTAGCAGCCCTGCAGTACACTCTTACCTTGGCGAGACTTTTGGGAATAACGATAATTTGGGAGAAATCCAACCTTGCTCCGACCCAGTCCATAGAGTTCATTGGCGCAGTCTTCGACACCTGTTCTTGTCTGGTGTCCCTCCCAGTTCACAGACTGCAGAGACTGAGGCTCTATCTTCGGGTGATACTCTGTCAAAACAAAGCCTCATCAAGGGAGGTTCTTCAACTTCTAGGATCCATGGCAGCTGCTGTACCAATAGTGCCTCTTGCAAAACTCCACATGCGAATAATTCAGTGGCTTCTACTACCTCAGTGGTTTCCAAATCACCACCCTCTGTGCTTTCGGATTTAGATAACCAATCATTGCAAAACAGGACCACCTTTGGTGGATGAGACCAGAGACAGAACTTTGGAGCTCCCCATTCCATCTTCCCCAACCCAAGGCCATTGTGACCACGGATGTTTCCCTGATAGGATGGGGGGCCATTTTCAGGGAAAGATGGTCCAAGGCACATGGTCCACAATGGAGGCCAACCTGCATATCAACGTTCTAGAACTGAGTGGTGCTGTTAGCATTGCAAGCATTCCAATATGTTCTTCCTTCTGGGACGATCACAATTCAATCAGACATGTCAGTAGTCTGGTATATCAACAAGCAAGGAGGAATCCAGTCCTATCCCCTATGTTGAGAGGCCATGAATTCCAACGTGATTGCAGACAAGTTGAGCAGATGTATTCTCCTGTCTCACGAGTGGCCCCTCAATCCCAGTATAGCGGTGAAAATATTCAGCTGTTGGGCCCAGCCTTGCTGTGATCTATTCGCCTCCCCTTCAAGCAATAAATGCAACGGCTATTTTGCCCTGTTTAACCTACAGGGGGAGTCCCCGAGGGATGCTCTGATTCACGATTGGCCCACTGGACTGCTATATGCCTATTCCCCCATTCCTCTGATTCTGCAATTCATAAAGAAAGCTATTCGGTTGAAATGCAAAGTGATCCTCCTAGCCCCCGTTTGGCCTCGACAAGTTTGGTTCCCCTTCCTTCGGCCTCCCCTGTTATGTCGACCGTGGATTCTGGACCCTTTTCCAGGCCTGATTTCTCACCCCCAAGGACTGAGTCACCCGAACCTATCCCTTCTCAAGCTGATAGCTTGGTTTCTCTACTTCTGTTAATCACCAGGCAGGATAACCTTCCCTCACCAGTACGTGACATTATCCTTGCCTCACACAAACCATCCACCAGAAGACTATATCTAGACAAATGAAAGAGATTCTCTATTTGGTCTAAGAAAAGAAGGCTACTCTGCTCCAGTTACAGTAGTCTTACAATATCTGTCAGAATTTTTCGAGGATGGAGCTACAGCTTCTGCCATACGAGTACATCTAGCAGCTATGTTTAATTTTCATGATGAGTTTGATAATTCTTCCCTCATTTCTCATCGGTTATGCAAAACCTTTCTAAAAGGGGTCTCTCATATTAGGCCTCCAATCAAACAACCTGTAGAGCCATGGAAACTCACATTAGTTCTTCAGTCTTTAATTAATTCAACCTGCTTTTGAGCCTGCAGCAAAGTGTGACCTCAATTTTTTATCTTGGAAGTACCTTTTCCTGGTAGCCTTTGTGTCGGCTAGAATAATTTTGGAGCTCCATGCACTATGCATTAAAAGGCTCTATTTAATCTTCCACAAGGACAGGGTATCACTCCGGATGAACCCCTCCTTTCTTCTCAGTTATTTGAGATTTTTCCATCACTCAAACCATTGACTTGCCAGTATTTTTCCCAAATTTTACTAATAAAGGGAAATACTTTCTACACTCTTTGGATGTGCATAGACAATTGAGGTTTTATCTAGACAGAACTAAAGCAATGCATAAAACTGACCAACTGTTCATTTTCTTCGCTGGATCAAGAATGGGAAATTTCATCTCCAAGGTGACTTTATCTAAATGGCTTAGTGACTGTATACACTACACGTATTCGCTTGCGAAAAAGCCTATACCACAGAATGTTAAAGTCCACTCTACCAGATCTGTGGTAATTTCTGTAGCCTTCCATTCGGGAGCCTCTTTGAATATTTGTGCAGCAGCAACATGGGCTACGCCCACACCTTTATTAATCATTACAAATTGGATGTGGTTTCCAGAAGGCGAGCTGCCTTTGGCTCAGTGGTGCTCAGGAACGTTCTTCCATAAGGGCCGCCCAAGGATGAGAAGGTAGCTGAGGATTCTGTCCCATCAGTGATGAATGGAAAGAAGATTAACAACATCAGATAAAGAAGTTATGTCTTACCATAACGTTCCATCTGTGTCGTTCATCTTCTTTCATTCATCATTTCCCACCCTCCATTCCCCTCCAAAGGCTCCTGGGAGATACTTTGGGTCCAAGTGGTGAGTTAGGGCATTTGTGCAGAAATGGCCTCTGCTTTGCTAATATTGGGCAAACTCGATCTGAGGTAATGGAGAAGGGCACTGTGGGTAAAAGCTTAGCACGAGAGTTTTTTGGCTGGCATGAGCTTGGTATTAGGCCGACCTGGTTTTGAGGACAGAACCGACAACCCATCAGTGATGAATGAAAGATTATCATCAATCCAGATGGAACGATACAGTAAGACATAACTTTTTTTTATGCTTAACTGTTTTGCTGGTTATGTGGTTAGTACTTGGAACTGAAGTGTGCAGTGCAGTGGTTGACCACCATCTTGTCTTGTTTGTGCTGTTTGGTGACGTAAACCAAAAAAAAAGTTTCCTTGTCTTCACCCGCAAATCTCATAGCTCCAACAAAATAAATTTCAAGATCTTTCCAGCCAACAGTACTGAAATTGAATTGGTTTAGGATGGCAAACTACTTGGTGTCACAATTTACTATTCTTAAGTTTGACCTACACATACTAGACCGTTTTGGTGTTTTTTTTTTTTTTTTTTTTTTTTTTTTTTTAAATACTGTGCTGTACAGGAATAAAAACTTCTTCACGGCAGCTACCAAAATTACCCTGGCCAAAACCTACCTCTTGCCCTCACTGTTATACGGGGCCCCAATTCTAACTAACTTGACCTCAGTAAGAAAAAAAAAACTCAAATTGCCAGATTTGCTATAAACTTCATCCCTAACTCATCTCTGTAAAGCCCTACATTCTCTAAGATGGCTTCAACTTCTCCTCCACCCCCAGTATGTGCAACTTACTAGGATACACAGTTATCCCTAACCCACTAGCTTGCCCTGCTCTTAGCCCTTTAATCAACTTTTATATCCCAAGTACACATCTCTGATATGAAGACTTCTCTCTACTTATAAACCTTACAAAACCTCAGGCCTAAGCCTTTACTCCTGCTCTGCGGCAAAACAGTGGAACTCCCTTCCTTTAACTATCAAAACTGCTATTAACCTGCACTCCTTCAAAGCCTCTGTAAAAGAATGACTTCAAACCTTGGATTTGCTCTTGTATGAGCCAAGGCTGAAGTACTAGATCTTTTTTTTCAACCTCTACTCTCTCAATTTGCCATATTTCATGACTTCTAGAATATTAATGATTGTTCTAATCTGTTATGTAAATAATGTTGCATCTTCCTATTATCAGACTTTCAGTACAATTTCTGCTGGACTACTATGACTTTAGTCTGTTAGAATATAAACTCAAAAGACAATGTGTAGCTTAATTTTGTGCTTGAATGTTATGACTTTATTATGTCTTTTTCATTCTGTTAACAATATGTATCTGGAGTTTATTTCCCTGGGCCTCCCTTAAAAATGGGTACCTCATGACCCGGTCAGACTTTCCGGGTAAACAAATGCCAAATAAATAATAAATGAACCAAGTCTGTCCTGAATGAGTTTGACTGAATTCAGAATTGTGCTTAATGATGTACAAAGAAATTGTATCCGTTTTCCATGACCGAAGGACTCCCTGCAGGTGATTTGAGATGCTGAGTATACTTTTTTTTAAATCCGATTTCTTAGATTTAATTTTTTCATGAGTTTGTTAGTACATTTCTGGTTTTAAAATTTTGCTGTGATTCGACTATAAATACTGTTATAGTACCGTGCTGCTTTTTCATTTTTTATGCTCCAGCATTTATCCATTGTGAAGTTTTCCTGTGAGTAGTTGTAGGATTTAAAATTTTATTCTTAGTTTCATATTTAAACTTAGTTTTAACACAAAGTGCTGTAAAAAAATTTTTTTGTTGTGCTGTAAATCTCCTGAAAGCATATAGTGTGTTGTATATTTTTTATTCTAATAGATTGCTGTTTAAGTTCTAGGGATTTTTTTCCTCAGGTTGCAAAACTGGAAGAACAATTGAACAGTCTAAAGGCTTCCAATGAAACCTTCCAAAAAAGAACTGAAGAGCTCATGGAGAAATTGAAAGAGGTAAGTTATTTTGGCTGCATCTAAAGGGATACGTCTTGGCTGGTTGAGGTTACTTTGTATACATTATTGCACTATTCAAAATGCAACACCATTGATGTGGTGACCATGGCTGTAGAAATATCCAGATAGCCGATTGTCCAAGGAAGAGAAACTGAACTAAGGACACACTACTGATCTTTGCTGGCCTTGTCAAAGCAGCTTTAATTCTCTCGATTTCTGCCTCATCCGTGGTTATTAGGATGAGAAGAGGTTTGATTAGCCTTTCTATAGGGTCATCAACATATGCAGAGAATGAAAAAATTCCAAGAATGTTCCAGAGCATTCTGTTGTGACAACCCTTGGATGCCATCTGTAACTGTAGGCGTGAGCATCCAGAAATAAGGGTATATCTTACTTTGGCTGTGGAATAACCTTTAACATGGTAGTCTAAATAAGCCCAGTAAATGTTAAGAGATGGTGAGGTAAACTGAGCTATGTCTGCATTGCAGTGCTTGGCTGGTAGCTTAACTGCCCACTTGTGTAACCATTTCAAGGTCATTATTTTGGTGCCGGCTGCAGGTGTCTGTTAATGCAGTATGTGTTCTTTAAACATTTTATACTGGAATATCTGCTGATGATCATTTCTCAAACAAAATATTTTTTTAAATATCAATTGCAACAGTGGCATAGATAAACATGTGTTTAATAGAAAATAAACCACAGTAATTCCCATGGTTTTCATACAGTATCTATCTTTTAACAGTTATTCACTCCCGCATTTCATAAATTGCTGAATTGCTATTATCCTTTAAACCTCACTCCTCCTGAGCATTACTCTATATATGTTCCCACAAATTACATTTATGTCTTCTTTCCTTTTTCTAAGATTCTACTTCATGTTCTTTTTTTCTCATTTAAAGTATTCGGTACTTGTTTTACAATTGGTTTAGATTTTGATGTCCCATTTTCTAGAAATTGCATTTTTGCCAGCCTGTAGCCTTAAGCTTGGTTTAAGGCCTTACTATGTCTAGGCAGTTCAGGTCCTTTGTCCCAGCTCAAAAGAATGATTTCCGTGATGTTCCAGTGGCACAGAGGGATAAAATCTGGCCTGTAGCCCAGGTGACTTAGATTTGATGATCAGCTTGGGCACCTGACTTGAGTGGCAGGGAATGAATGGGTGTGTCCATTCTGGATGGAAGGGCTTGTCATCAGTGTGTGCCAGAGGGGAGGCATGGTTCAAAGGGGGGGGGTTGCTCATTGTCATAGTTAACTAGCATGCTGGGGCAGGGAAAGGGAGTTGGTAGGGGATGTAAAAAAACTCCCCAGGATGGCTGGCAGACCCAACATGGATATGGGACACTAGGGACCTGGCAGGTAGGATGAGGTTCCGAAGGGGGACCAAAAAGTCATTTTCTTAGTCAGTTGCTCTTTCAACATTTCTGACAATGTAGTATGTATGCGTTTTTAAAACCTGATAACTCCTTACACTCCCAAAGAAGTTCCCAGTTGCCTCTCTACTTTTTCTTTTTAACAAATACTGGACGTGAGAGGAATCGACATTCAGACGCCATATACCTGAAACAGTTTGTCCTTAAGGGGTCATTTGCATATATCCCATGGGGGTCTAAACAGCAGGTTTAAGGTATCACACAGTGAAAACTCTAGCTTGGCTAGGTTTTTCTTGTAGTTTTTGCCAATTGGTTTGTCTGTGTGATCTATTTAATCTTTGGTTTTATTGTTGTGGGCATTTTCTGCATCTGTGCTGCCATGGCTTCAAAAACTAAGTAATGTATATAAACCTTGAGGGTTTTGCTTGGGCAGCTATCATGACATCCTGTTGTGGTCAGCAGAATGGGTTTGATGGTGCCACTAGAAGATACTACAAAAAAAAAGCCCTTCAGAAGTTTTTACAAAGATGCGGTGGCAGGAGAAAGACCGGTCTTTCTCAGAGTCTGCTGAAAAAAAGTAAGTTAGGCAAGTAGACCATGGGGGAAAACTTTAATAGGCTTGCATGCTACTTTGCTAAAAATCTGCACTGCACAAAATTATGCTGCAGAAGACTGAATTGAATATAAAACTCACGACCATTGTTGTGATTGAGTTAATCTTCTGTCAGATCCCTGTGTGCTTCTGTCATACAGGGTCATTCCATTAAACTTGCTTTTTTTTTTTTTGTACTGGGTCTATTCCTTCTGCAGGGGTACAACTTATCCATGATCTCTGTCTTCTTCTTTGCTTTGGCTTGCTTGTTGTCTGTATTAGATTGACTGGTTACGTTGGTAGTTGGCATAAAAAAATGAATAGGATAGTCTACAATTAAACATTTAAACCACAGCAACTCCAGTGTGCATCTTACCTGATGTACCCGTAAAAGCAATGGTCACACTAATGGTTGCTAGACAGGCCTGACTAGTTGACATTTAGCTGAGAGCCTGTTTTACCTGTCTTGCCCATCTCTGAATTTCTGATCTAAGCTGACTTTATGAACAGACACCTATGTACACTTGATCAGCAGTTTTGGTACTTTAACCGCATTGCACATCAGTGTATGGTTCATTGTTATGGGGGGAGAGTGAGAGAGCAGTTTTAGCCAGGGCTAGCTTTGGAAACAGCTGTTTTAAGTAACTGCAGTTATTGAGCAACATAAGAGTTGGAGTCATTGATAGTTAAAATGCAACATTTTTAGGTTCTCACTAGTGATTATGTTCTGATGTATCTCACAGTATTCCCTTTTCCCATCAGATTACTTAATGGTGGTGAATTACAGAATTATGTATCCATTCATCCATCTACAACCTCTTTTCCCCATTTTTGACATGGGTCAGGGTGTCACTTCAACAGTGACAATCACCTAGAGCCAAGGCTTTCACTGCCAGGTGGCTAGCCCTGCCACGGTAGTTCTACGCTCACTTTCACGTGCACTCTCTCTCACCTGTGGCCAATTTAGTGTCCAGTCCACCTACCGCATGTCAAGGCATCCCAGCTGAGAATCTAACTGGAGAACCTCTTGCTGTGCGGCAACAAGACTATCTGCTGCACCACTATATTAAATATATGTATGTATGATATTATATACACACATGCATACATATGTGTACATATGATGCATGTATATGTATTTTTGCAACGCACTAACATTAATCTGAACAAGAATAACAAAAGATAAAAGCATTTACCTAGACAATTAACATATTCATACACTTTCCAGATCACTTCAGGTGTTCAATACTTTTTTAACTTGCAGTAGAAGGTGTCGCCTCCCTTAACCTACCTCTTATTTACATTGTCAGCTTGCACTACCATGCCCTTACCAGCACTTTACTCTGGGAATTTTTCTCTAGCGCAGCATTAGCTTGGTATGAGCTTCACAGTTTAAGGGGACTAATTCTGCAACATTCATCATTATTGTATGTCATCTCATCTTTGTTCAGAGCAAGACAATTGCTGGTATAAAGATACAGCTAACTGTAATTCCCTTTTATCAGTCCAGGGAACAAACCCAGCTCTCCATATGTAGTTGCAAGTACTACCAAATCTCACAGTCCAATAACCCAACCTTTCTCCATAGTAAAAGTGAAACCCTTTGTATTGGTTGAACCACTTGGAAATAACATTGCAAACTGTACTGAACCCCTTGAGCATATCCTTTCAGAATACTCTGGATGAAGCTCTACTTTATCCTGTCAGCTCTCTATAGTACAGAACAGCACGAAAGTATAAAAACTGCCTTCACTTAATTACATGCAGTGCTGTGCCCAGGATGCTGTCCTTGGCAGTATAAAAAGTAAAATAACCCTTCCAATAACCAACCCCCCCCCCCCCCAGTCTTTTGGCCTGGCCATTCATAAAATCCTATTCAACATCCAGCTGTAGTCACTTCTTATGATTTAAAAATTCACTCAGGTGTACTCTCCCTTTACCCCAACAAGTTAGCCAGTCTTCATTAGTATTAACATGATAATTTGGCAATATATACCCCCATAACATTGTTGGAGGTGTGTACCGTAATATAGCTTATACAAAACTTTCATGGGTGTGTACTAGGCTAATGGCTCTGGAGCCTTTACAAGCCTAGCCCAAAATAATTGCCCAAGCACGGTGCCACCTGATGTTGTTTCACAGTGCCCCTTTCCAGTAGGGCAACTGTAGTGATCCCTGGAGTGAACTTTGTTACCCATCCACTCGTCAAGATTTCTCTTGAAGAGGGCCAGCGAGGTGCTGTGCTTGACGTCAATGGGAAGCTTGTAACAGAGTATGGGCAGTCTTTGGGAGATGAACCTGTCCCTCCAGCATGTTCTGTTAATTGTGGTAATGAGGTTGTGATCTCTGAAGCATGTGGCGCAGGTGGATTGGGATTTCTTTGGGTGTAGCATTTCAAGTAGGGCTGGGTCGGACATGGCTTTGTAAGTCAAGCAGAGATCACCTCTAAGTAGATAAGAGACTGAAGTTTTTTGCATGTCCATGTAGGACATGTGTTTAAGGCCTAGGATCCTTTTTGTGAGTTACTTTTGTGGCCTCTCCAGCTGTTGTAGGTTTCTGGTCAGGTACATGCCAAACTGGGCATTATATTTGATTGGTCTAACGAGGAATGGGTAGAGAGGGGATGATCATCTTTCTTCCTCTTTGCATAACCTTTGGTTATAAGATGTACCACGTAGAAGGACTTTCTGACCACAGTGGCAATGTGGTGGTCAAAGATGAGGTGGCTGTTGACCTGGGTGCCCAGATCTCTTATGGCCCTTTCAGTGTTCAATGGGCTCCCATCAATGTGGTAATTCGTGGGAAATGAGTTTTTTCCAAAGGGGATGATGACGCATTTTTTGGCATTAAGCTTCAGGTCATGGTTCTGACGCCAGTCATTGGTCACAGAGAGGCCCTTTTGTAGGATGTCTGCATCACTTGGGGAGTGGATAAGGACTCCTAGCTTGCAGTCATCCATGAACTTGGTCAGCCAGAGTCCTTCTGTGTTGGCCTGGACTTCTGCAAAGTAGATGCCAAACAGGAGAGGGCCCAGGACCTAGCCCTGTAGGACTCCACTCATGACTGACCGTCTGACTTGGAATCCGCAACTTTAACTCTGTGGGTCCTGTCTGTGAGCCAATTTGCAACCCACCTAATGATGTAAAGACTGATGCCTAGTTTGGGGAGTTTATCACTGATGCCTGAATGGGGAGTGGTATCAAAGGTCTTGGCCAGGTCAAGGTAGGTTGTATGCACCGTCTTACCCTCTTTCACAGCTTTGGTTGACTGCCTCGCAGAAGTCAACTAGGTTCAGCAGGCAGGATCTCCGCTTGACAAAGCCAAACTGTGTGGGGTCAAGAGTTTGGAGATTGCCTATATCTTTAAGCAGGTCTGTGATGATGCACTCCATAGCTTTGCATACCAGACTCAGGCTAATGGGATGATGGTTCCCAGGGTCTGTAGTTGCTCTCCCTTTATAGAGTGGGATGACTGTAGCAGTGCGCCATTTGTTAGGGACATAGCCTGAGGTAAGGCTGTCATTGAACAGGGCACACAGATGTGCTGCCAGTTCGTTTTGTAGCTCATGTAGGACAAAGCCAGGGATATTGTCTGGTCTCATGGAAGCTGTATTCTTGGCTTTGGACAATGCAGCTTTTACCTGTGCTGCAGAAATGGTGGGTACCAGGCTTTCTTCTGGTATTGTGATGGGGCTCTTGGGGGAGGGGGGTAAAGTTGGCACTGAATCTTGTCGGCCAGTATGTTGGCTAGATTTGTTGGTTCAGTATAGGTATTGCCTTGGAGGTTTTTGATATAGCTATAGAAGGCTTTGCGGTTGTTTTTGGTGTCAGCCGCAATTTTGCCTTCATAGCTGGCTTTAGAGGATTTGATAAGGGATCTCAGCTTTTTGTTGAGACTGATAAGGGAGGTTTTCCAGTCTTGTGACTTCATTTTCTTCTGCAACAGTTTCCTCCTTCTGTTGTAGATTTTATTTATGGCTGGGCACCACCAGATTGGCTTCCCTTTTTTGGCAAGGTCCATGCATTTGTGTACATGCTTGTACAGTACATTGGTGTATGATTTGGTAGTCATGCAGCTGTTTTCCATTGACATGGGTGCCGTGAAGTTAGCCACCTCTGTTTTTAGGAGCCCAAGGTTGGCTTTAGAGAAGATGTTCTTCATGTTTCACTGTTGCAGTCATTACATTTGGGTTATCTGCTTGCAGAGTTTTTAAGGATGGTCACCTTAGTGGGGGATGTAGGTGAGATGGAGATTTCCATGGTGATCAGTTGGTGGTCTGATTTAACCAGGGAGGAATTGACTATAGGGGTGGAGCAACAGTCTCCCATGTTGGTGTTAACCAGGTCGATAATGTTGCTTCCTCTAGTGGGGGTCAGAATGAGCTAGTCCAGAGCATTGGAATTGATAAATTCCAGAAAGCGTTGGGACCTGTACATTGGTAGGTGAATAGTTTTCCCAGTTGATGGAAGGGTAGTTGAAGTCACCCAGTATGAGAGCATTTGGTTGGACCTTAATAGATTCCAGGGTGCTTAGGAAGTTGGAGTGAGAGTCTAGGGACATGTTTGGGGTTCTGTAGCAGGCTTTGACCTGTATCGCCATCTTACCCAATGTTCATTGTACCTGAAATGTCTCTGATGCATTATGCTTGGCTACCAGTCTAAAGGTGTGCATATCCTTTAAGAATATGGGGACACCACCGCCTTTGGAGCCTCCGGCCTTATTCTGGGGCCGAAAGGTATGGAATGGGTTGTAGCCTGGGAGAGCAGGGGTGCTTTCTGCCTCTTTAAACCAGGTCTACGTTACAGCACAATTGTCGACATTCTCCATTTTGAGGAGAGCTTCGAGCGAGTGCATCTTGAGCTATAGACTGGCACTGAGCAGCATGGCCCTCAGATTGCATTTGTTTGTAGCTGTTACGGTGGAATTTTGGTCTTTGGAACACTGCGTAAAAAAGGCACAATAGGGGTGGCAAGAGCCTTAACTAGTACAGTACCCGGAATCCCAGGGGAGACTGATGCAGGCCGTCTCTGGCAAAGCATCAAGGTCTGTCTGATCATGTCGCCCTAGGCAGACAGGTACTGGATCCCCTTAGAATGACACCAGAAACTTAGCCAGTTGTTGAAGTCCATCGTTTTCTGCTCGTACTGTGGTGGTATTCTGGGTGACTGTAGAATACTACTCAGGGCTAGGGTCATACTTCCCTGGGCCACATAATCCGAGAGTTCCATCACATCTCTCTCCATGTAGTCCATGGAGGTACGCCTCAGGTCATTCACACCCACATGGACAATGACTGAGTCACATTGGACAATGACTGAGTCATATTTGTACTTGTTGTGAAGTGACCAGAGTACATGTGTTAATGTGGCAGATCCTGGCATCTGATAGACAACGATCACCTTTTCCTTGTTCAGCCTAGTGAGTGGGATATCAATGTGCCTCGCAACTGAGTCTCCGATTAGTACATTGGGCAAAGTGTTTTGCCTTAAGGACTTAGGTTGAGGGGCACACTGTGGCGGTGAGCTATATGTTCTGGGGTTGGTGTTCTGTTGTGGTGCTAGAGTGTGTTTCTGTCTCTGGGCAAATTTTTGAGAGTCTCCACGAAGGTGGGTGCATGGTTTGTGTTTGTGTGTGGGTTGTGATGGTTGTTTTGGATGGCTGTGTGATGTTCATCGTGCATACAGCTGCAGTAATCACAGATGGGTTCTCTGCCATCAGGCGGGTCCTCGGTCGGCCAAATTCCAAAGTCTAGGTCCGGCGTCGGTTGTTGTCGCTTTCTTCCCTGATGTCAGTGCGACAGGGGTATATAAGACACAGCCGACGCCATTTTCTTCAGTCTTTTTTGCCGCACGGTGCCCGAAGCAGAAGCAGTTCGCAAGTGCCGGTCGGCCGACTCCTGAAATTACGAAAATTTGGAAACCGAAGTCTTTAAAGCGAAGTACCCCGTTGGGGAAACTTTTCTTGCCTCAGACAGATGTCAGACAAAGTTAACAATTGTATTTCTTGTGGGAAGCAAATACCGCATAAGGATTTCCATTCCCTCTGCATACCTTGTTTAGGCCCAGACCACGACGTCTCGGGCTGTCGCTTTTGCGCTACTTTCAATAAACGCACTGTTAAGTGTCGGGCGGAGTTCGCCCAGCACTTTTTTGGTAAAGCTTTTGATTATAAAATGTCGTCTGAGACTCTGACTACCGTTTTGTCCAAAAAACGCAAGGACAAAGACCAACATGCGAGGTCTGCAGTCTCCACCGACACCACGCCAAAACCGGCTACACGTGGTCCGGTTCTCAGCGAGGCGCCTACGCAGCCCCTGACTACCGACGACACTTCTTTGGCGGTGTCTTCTGTAACTGAGACCGCAGGTGCCTCGGCCCATACCCAGACAATAGCTACCGAAGCCACTGTGAGTGTTGAGCCTCCTAACGTGGACAGGTCCACTTCCACCCATGGTGTCTTTAGACCCTCATCTTCCTTTTCCATAAAGGCCTTTACTAAGTCCAAATCAGCCATGCATCCCAAGAGGCCTGTTGCACAGGCCCCATCTCCAGGCCCCATGCCTAAAAAGCAGATGCTTAAAATGGCTGAGGATTTAATTACTCTTATCAGGGGTTCCCAACCCCCTCCGGACAAGAGACCCAGAGTGGAGGAAGACTCTCCCTCTTCTCACCAGGGCCTCCATTATTTCGGAACATTCTGATGAAGAGGAACACTCGTACTCCCCTTTTGAAGATTCTGATGCAGAGCAGTCCATTCCTTCTGTATCTCCCCCAGAGAATTTTTCTTTTGGGGAAACTTTGCATACCTTGAGCGAACACTTCCATTGGGAAGGCCAAGACTTTTCTGATTCCAAGAAAAGACTTAGGGAATTTCTTTTGCTATCTCAGCACAGACCTCTGGCAATACCTCCTGTCTTGGACATACTTGATGATGTTTACTCGGAGGCCTGCCTTAATCCGGATTCCCTGCCTCCTGCCCCAGTCAAGCCTGATAGGTACTACAGAGTTCCTAACTCTCACCAATTTCTTTACAAAAGCCATAATGCTGACCCTGAAACCATTTCTCAAGGCCCCAAGGGAATGAAGGCCTCTACTGCTAAGAATCCACTACCTTCCGAAAGAGAGTCTAGATCCTTAGAAAGGTGGGAAAAAAAGGTATATACCTCGGCCACCCTAGCCATGAGGGCCTTAAATTGTCAGTTCCATATGCTTAAATATCAGCAGTTTCTGTTATCACAATTAAGAAATAAAATGTCACAACCTGAACAACCAGATTTGAAGGAGTTGCAGGATATGATGCACAGTGCAGAACAAGTGGGTAAACACACCTTACAATGTGGCTATGATGCTCTAGAGGCTTCAAGTAGAGCTGCTGTTACAGGATCAGTCATTCGTAGACATGCCTGGCTTAAGGAACAAAACTTGCCTGATCATGTTGAAGCTAAACTACTAGATGCTCCATTACAAAAGGATGTACTATTTGGTACTAATGCTGAGAAGATACTACGGAAAATGGAAGAAAAAGCTAAATCTATGCAAACTGTAAAAGCTTTTCTACAGGTTCAACCACCACGTTTTAGCAGAAATTGGCCTTCAAAAAACTGGTCCTTTCCAGCCACGGACAAGCCCCAAAGAGGTAGATACAGGCGCACAAGGGGCAGAGGACAATCTCAAGGATCATATAGAGGCAGACAGTGGCAAACTCCAGCACCAAGAGGTGGCGAAGACAGTGCACAACAATACAGGAAACAAACCCAATGACTTCCCCCTTTTCATGCCAAGCAAGTCTCAGCTGGCAGCACCCTTGGGAGGAAAGCTGGCATTATTTACAAGAAATTGGCATATTATCACAACAGACAAATGGATCCTGGACATTATAAACAGAGGCTACAGATTTCATTTTCACACTCTTCCAAAAAAGGGAGGCATGCCGAACCTGCCACACAATCAAAGGGCAGAGGCTCAAATACAAATTTCAAAGCTCATGGACATGAAAGCTATTCAAGAGGTACCTACTCACGAACAAGGTCAAGGTTTTTATTCCAGACTATTTCTGGTACCAAGGAAAGGAACCGACTGGAGACCCATTTTGGACTTATCCATCCTAAACACATTTCTACTGCACAAAATTCAAGATGCTCACATTACAGCAGCTTCTTCCCATGCTGGGCAAAGAGTCTTGGCTGGTAACATTGGACCTCAAGGAGGCCATACCTGCATGTCCCAATCAGACAAAGCTGCAGAAGATACCTCAGATTTCTTGCAGGTTCAATCCACTATCAATTCTCTGCGTTGCCCTTTGGCTTATCTACTGCGCCCAGAGTATTCACGAAATGCCTGGCATCAGTAATTGCCTACTGCAGACTTCAAGGGATACAAATTTACCCTTATTTGGACGACTGCCTGATCCAAGCGGACAAAAAACGCATACTTCTGGAACATCTGACTTATGTAACACGGTTATTGAATTCTCTGGGATACAGTCAACACAGAGAAATCCAGGCTAACACCATCTCAGAAAATAACTTTCCTGGGTGCCAACTTGGACACAAACACCCAGATGGCCTATCTTACGCCAGAAAAACAGGGGCAACTAACTCAGTACTTCAAAATACTAGCAAATTGTACCAGGCTCACTGCAAGGAAAGTCCTGCAGGCTCTGGGCCTCATGGCATCTTGCATTCTTTTAATCCCATGTGCAAGGTTGCATATGAGGAAACTTCAATGGTACCTAAAAAAACTATGGTCTCAACACAGCCACAGTTTGGAAACAATAATACCAATAATCCCATGTTTGCAAAAGGAATTTCTATGGTGGGCCCAAGCATGCCAAACAAACACAGGTCTTCCATTCTGCAAGCCTCAAGCAACTCAAGTCATCACAACAGACGCCTCAGACTACGCCTGGGGGGCACACATGACAGACGGGTGCATTCAGGGCAAATGGTCCCAAAAGGAAAAGCACCTTCACATCAATCAAAAAGAAATGCTAGCAGTGATAAATGCACTTACAGCTTTCAAGGACCTCCTGCATCCAGGGCAATTATTAAGAACAGACAACACCACAGTAATGTGGTACATAAACAAACAAGAGGAACACATTCATACCCCCTGTGCAGGCTAGCCATGTCACTTTGGAACTTGGCTCTGGAATGGCAAATCGAACTTCAAGCACAGTACCTGCCAGGATTGAAAAACACTCTGGCAGACAATCTAAGCAGAAATATGATAGACCCACACGAATGGAAGTTGCATCCTCAAGTGTTTACAAAGATAATCCAAGCGTGGGGAAGGCCAGACATAGATCTCTTCGCCTCCCACAGGAATCATCACTTGACAAAGTTCTGCTCAAGGACCTTCCATCCAAAGGCCTGGAGAGTGGACGCCCTTTCTTTCAGTTGGGCAGCATGGGCAGTTTACGCCTTCCCACCTTTGCCTCTTCTGCCCAAGGTGCTCTTGAAAGCAAGAGCAGACAGACCGAAGATGATACTGATTGCTCCAGACTGGCCAAGACAACACTGGTACCCACTCCAAGACAACACTGGTACCCACTCCTGAGGAACCTAACACATACTCCTCCCTGGATCCTACCTCTAATGCCTCTTCTACTGACTCAGCACAGCTACAAAACTCTTCACAGTCAACTGAAAACACTCAATCTGGCTGCATGGAAAATTCCTTAACACCACAACGGACCCTACTCTCCAAAGAGGTGCAGGATGTCATTTTGGAGGCCAGAAGGCCATCTACTAGAAAGGCTTACTCCGCAAAACGAAAACTGTTCTGCGCTTGGAATGAGAAAAAAGGCCAGGATCCTAGAAAACTGAATTTGCCTCCGATATTACAGTATCTAGCTGAGCTGTTGAACAGTGGACTTTCTTTTTCCTCCATCAAAATTCATGCCTCAGCCATTTCTGCAGAATACAACACTGATCCACCCTTATTCTCTCACCCACTCTTAAGATAGTTCCTCAGAGGGGCTAAGAATATAAGACCTCCAAGGAAACAACCAATACCAGCCTGGGATCTTAATTACATTCTAGAAAAATTAACATTGCCTCCCTTTGAACCAGCTGCCTCAACAGATTTGCAATATTTG
This sequence comes from Protopterus annectens, assembly GCF_019279795.1. Classification (NCBI taxonomy): domain Eukaryota; kingdom Metazoa; phylum Chordata; order Ceratodontiformes; family Protopteridae; genus Protopterus; species Protopterus annectens. The sequence goes on along the minus strand of NC_056744.1, from coordinate 407,645,736 downwards.
TCCTGGAAAACAGCCTTCCTTCTGGCCATAACCTCAGCTCGTAGGGTTTCGGAACTACAAGCCCTCATGGCTGTGCAGCCCTTTCTCATCTTCCATCAGGACAGGGTTTCCCTATGAACCAGCCCGTCATTTATGCCTAAGGTAGTATCCAGGGTAGCTTTAAATCAGGCCATACACTTACCTACCTTTTACCCCAATCCTCAAAACAAAGGGGAAAGGCTGCTACATTCCTTAGACATCTATAGACAGCTACGTTACTATTTGGACAGAACAAAGCCTTTCAGGAAATCAGAACAACTCTGTGTGTCCTATGCTGTAGGAGCTCAAGGGAAGCCAATTTCCAAACAGACAATTTCAAAATGGATAGGCCACTGCATACGGTTTTGTTACTCCTTTCATGGCAAATCTGTTCCTACAGGCATCAGATCCCACTCCACAAGGGCCACAGCTACCTCTACAGCCTTCCTCAGAGGAGTCCCTACCAAAGATATTTTGGAGGCAGCCACTTGGAGTTCTGTGCATACCTTCACAAAACACTACCACCTACCTTTATACTCCAAAACTAGAGCAGGCTTTGCCACTGCTGTGTTGCAGGGCATTCTGGTTCCTCCAAGTTCCACCTAGTGCCTACCACCCTGTGTGTAGCTTTGGGATTCTACCCATCTGTGATTACTGCAGCTGTATGCACGATGAACACAGTACAGTTTTGTACCTACCGTAAATGTAGATGTTAGAGTGCTAATACAGCTGCAGTACAGGTTTCCCTCCCTCCTTCCCCTCTTGGTAAAGGCCTAGTGGCTAACACCTCCTCATACAACCTGATTGGGTTATCCTTCTATGGTGTATTTGCTTGCAACTACTGATTTTTGATTATATTGCATTGCATGATTATATATAAAATTTATGTATTGCCTTCCTTCTGGGGGCACCTGACATCTGGGGCAAGAAAGACTGAAGAAAATGGCGTCGGCTGTGTCTTGTATGCCCCTGTCGCACTGACGTCAGGGAAGAAAGCGACAACAACTGACGCCGGACCTAGACTTTGGAATTCGGCCGACCGAGGACCCGCCTGACGGCAGAGAACCCATCTGTGATTACTGCAGCTGTATTAGCACTCTAACATCTACATTTATGGTAGGTACAAAACTGTACTTTCTATGTAGTGAGTTGCAGGTGTTTACCTTCTCCTCTTGACCAGCTAGTCCGGTCCTGGTTGGAGCATGCACTGCTTCCAGTTTGGTGATGTAAGTGCATCGCTCACAGGTATGAGTGTTGGGAGGTAAGAGGAGAGGGTTGTCTGTGTGTTGCCACACTGTCTCATAATGCTCAAGTGCACCAGGTTAGCAGCAGAAACCACAGGAAATTGCCCTACACTCATGCCAGGAGGGGTGGTCATAACTAGTAAGTACTGGTGCTGTTACTGCGTAGGAACAGCTAGTGCTGATAGCACCTAAGTATGCTACAGGAAATGCTACAAAAGCCTGTTAAAGTGCTAGCCGATTAAGCTAATTGAAGTTCAAGAAGTAAAAGAACAAGCACTTTCAAAAGGGAAAAATTGAAGAGCACACTTTCTGGCACCGCTAATAGTTTACCTCAGCTGAGCTCTATTAAACCAGAAAGTTGAAAGGGATAGAAAAAATACCCAAATGGCCAATAAACTACAATTTCTGGACCAGAAACCACTCGTCTTGTGGTACATAGACTACATAGTGCTTACCACTCCCACTGAGCTAGAAGGCTTCCCTCCAACACAGAAAGGTCTGGGGTGCTCAGAAACTTACAAAGCAATCCTGGATGCAGCAAGTTTATATCTGGACTAGACTAGTTAGGGGAAATGTGGGAAACGAGCTTAGAACTTTTTTTTTCTTTTATCTTTTTGTCTTTTTTGCAGAAAAGCAGATAAAACGGTAGCAAAAACACTTTAAATGCAGTGCAAGCTAGCACACGAGTGTGTAACAATATTAAGGCAAATGCAGTTTAAATAAATGCAGATAAATTAAAAACAAGTGCAGAGAGCAGTAAATTGTGGAAAAATCAAAATGGAGCATCTCTTTCTTCTTCCCCTTGCTCTTGTAGTCAGCAGCATGCCAAAACTGGATACGCGGAGCTTATGCAAGTGCAAACCTGGGCGAAAGTTGAAAGGAATGGAAAAACTGCCCACATGGCCAATAAACTACATTTTCTGGGCCAGAAACTTCTCCTCTTGTGGTAGATAGGCTACCTAGTGCTTACCACTCCCACTGATAAGCTAGAAGGCTTCACCCATTTCATTACTTTTACTTAATCAGAAAGAAGTTCTAGCCCCTAAGAAGCCTCCATCAGTCTATTGCTGCCCTTCAAAAGAAAAGTATGTATATACTAATAACATGGCTACAGGAGTGCATGACTGTGATTATACTTTATCAACCACTTGTGCAGATTTGCTAGCTAGTTTACAGCGTTTATTAAATGTCATGAAACTTGTTTATGTTGAAACATGCAGTAGTCCTATCTGCTGTCAAAAACTTGACAGTTAAACGATACACTTAAACAAACATTACATTTTCAAGCTATTTCCCTTTAAAGCTTTTTGTAATTTGTAACACAGCATTGAAGTATAAGTTTGTATGGCATGAGTTGTCTGTTTTCCGTAAAATTTAACATTTTCCATATCTGTACATTACACTTGTGGTGCAAAGTAGTAATCATCTCTGGCATGACAGGTTCATGGTTTGAAGTTCTGCATTTTGTAATGTCGCTGTTGAATATCCTGTTCAGTGCACACTTTCAGTTTTAACATGGGATGTATAGCACATCAATGAACAGGCTCACTGTTAGAAAACTGTCATATGTCGCATGTTCATAGTTAACATATTTCAGTTGGCAAAATATTTCAACCTTGTGCTTTATGAATACTCCCTTAAATGGCCCATGGTTAAGCTGTTAACTCTACTCCTTAATTTTTACAATTTTAGTTGACCTGTGTATAGCAGAATTACTTGAGTAAGTTTACTAGACATTCCAGTGAGATCCTGGATTTTGTTGTATACACTACCACCGTCACCCCCTCCAACCCCCCCCCCCACATGTTTGACAGATTAGTTCAGTGAACCATTATCTCCCATGGTATGGGAGTTCAAATGAATTCCACTTTGTCGACTTCTCATTGATTGATGAATTTGCATAATTGGTTGGTTATGAACCCCTTCATAGTGGAAATATCTATGTCCAGAAATCATTCAAGTGACCATTCAGAGTATTTTCACTTTGACTCCTTGGTTTAAAAAAAAAAAAAGAAAAGCCGCCACCACCACGTTGCACCTTTTGCTCATTCACTGGCTGCCCATCCTCTCCATGCCAGTAGTTCCACATCCTTTATTACCTTTCTTTCTCAGGATATGATGCCAATGACTTTTCATCTCGTATAACTCAAAGATGATGTATGCGCATGGAAACTGTTTAGGCTGTGATGGTTACATTCCTGATAGGGACAAAATGCTCAACTCTGCTGGTAATATCATGATGTTCTTCGTGTTTCACTGTTGCAGTCATTACATTTGGGTAATCCTGCTGGCAGGTTGCCCTCAGCTGGCCTGAATTACAAAGTCTTGGGTCCTGCGTCGGCTGCTGTCGCCCCTTCCCTGACGTCAGGTCGTCTGGGGTATAAAAGAAGTGGCAGACACCAGTTTCTTCAGTCTTTTTTGCCGCGTGGTGCCCGAAGCAGAAGCAGTTTGCAAGTGCCGGTCGGCCGACTCATGAGATTTTCGTGTTCGAATTTCAGATCCGAAGTCTTCAATAAAGCTAAGTATCCTGTTGGGGAAACTTTTTTCTTGCTCCAGACCGATGTCAGAAAAAGTAAATAATTGTATTTCTTGTGGAAAGCAAATACCTCATAAGGACTTTCATTCTTACTGTATTCCTTGCCTAGGCCCTGATCACAATGTTTTCTGGTTGTCGGTTTTGTGGTAGATTTAACTAAAGCACTATTAAGCATCTGTATGAATTTGTTTTAAACTATTTTGGACGCCGGTTTAATTATCCAGAAATGTCGTCTGATAGCCATCCGACGACCGGAGTTCTCAAAAAATGCAAAGAAAGAGAGAGATAAACAACCGAGGTCCCAAACAGACTGCTAAGCTTCTCCTAAGCCCCTCGCCGGTTTTCAGTGAGGCACTTTCGTAGCCCCTGACGCCCGCTACTTTAGAGTCACAGGCCGCTACCGACTCCCACGTGGAATCTGCCATGCCTCTGGAAACTCAAGGTATTGGAGCTTTGGATACTTTTCGCTCAGATGGGTGCAGAGCCACTGAGCAGGCACCGGCTTCTGAGGGTGTTTTCAGACCTAAACATCTTTACATCAAACCGACTTCAGCTTCAAAAGCAAAGACTAAAGCTCCTTCTAAAGCAAAGAAACAAACTCGAGCCACGTGGACAGGCCTCTATGCGCAAAAAAAACAGATGCTGAAAATGGCCGAAGACTTGATTACCTTGATCAGGGGTTCCCCATCCCCCTCCTGATAAGAGGCCTAGGCAAGAGACTGACTATGAATCTTCAGATCAGGTTTCTATTTCTTCTGACTCCTCTTCTGATCAGGAATATTCTCTTTCCCCCTATGAGGATTCTGATGCTGAAGAATCTATACCTTCAGCTTCTCCTCCAGAGGACTATTCTTTTGGGGAAACCTTGCATACCATGAGGGAGCATTTCCACTGGGAGAGCCAAGATTTTTCAGCATTTAAAAAGAGGCTCAGGGATTTCCTTTTACTACCTCAACACAGGCCTCTAGCCATCCCACCTGTGTTGGACATTGTAGATGTGTTTTCGGAGTCTAGTCTTACCCCTGACTCCTTACATCCAGCTCCTGTTAAGCCTGACAGATACTACAGGATTCCTGACTCTCATAAATTCCTTTTTAAAAACCCTTCTGCAGACCCAGAAACTATTTCTCAGGGTCCCAAAGGAGTTAGGGCTTCCGCAGCAAAAAACCCTACCTCCTCTGACAGCGATTCTAGGGCACTGGATAGATGGGGAAAAAAGGTTTACACATCTGCTACCTTGGCTATAAGGGCCTTAAACTGTCAGTTTCATATGCTTAAATATCAGCAACATGTCATGGCATTGCTTAAACAGAAAATGTTAAACTCTGAATGTGCAGAAAACAAGGAAATGCAGGATTTATTGCATGCAGCTGAACAAGTTGGAAAGCATACTTTGCAATGTGGTTTTGATTCTTTGGAGGCCTCCTGTAGGGCCGCAGTTACGAGTTCTGTAATTAGGAGGCATGAGTGGTTAAAGGAACAAAATCTGCCTGATCATGTCTAAGTTAAATTCTTAGATGCAACTTTACAACATGATACTTTGGTGTTAAGGCAGAAGAGGTGTTGAAGAAATGGAGGACAAAGCTAAATCTATGCAAACTGTCAAAGAATACTTTACAAGTACAGCCACCTAGGTTTGGTAGACACTGGCCTACAAAGAATTGGTCCTTTCTAGTGTCAGACAGATCTCAAAGGGGCAGATCCAGACGCCCTAGAGGCAGATCCCAGGCACAAGGTTCATACAGGTCAAAGCAATGGGAGTGCTTCTACCTCCAAAGTTGGAGAAGACAAATAGCAACCATACAGGAATCGGTCCCAATGACTTCCCCCTGCCTGCACCAATCTCCTGGCAGCACCCTTAGGGGGAAAATTAGCACTATTTTCATAAAATCGGCACATTATAACCCAAGACAAGTGGGTTCTAAACAGTGTCACAAGGCTACAAGTTCCATTTCCATACTCTGCCAAAGGCAAATGGCTGGCCAGATCTGCCAAAAAATCAATGGGCAGAGGCGCAAAAACAAGTATCATCCCTCATGGACATGGGGGCCATTCAGCAAGTACCAAAGCAAGAGCAGGGACAAGGATTTTACTCTACTGTTCCTGGTACCCAGAAAGGACAAGGATTGGAGACCAATACTGGGCCTATCTATACTGAACACATTCCTGGATATACCAAAATTCAAAATATTGACTTTGCAGCAGCTTCTGCCCATGCTGGGCAAGAATGCTTGGCTTGTAACTTTAGACCTAAAAGAGGCATACCTGCATGTCCCAATCAGACAATCATGCAGAAGATACCTCAGATTCAAGGCTGAATCAATGCATTACCAATTCTCTGCACTGCCCTTTGGCTTATCTACTGCACCCAGGGTCTTTAAAAGTACCTGGCACCAGTAATTGCATTCTGCAGACAGAGGGATACAAATATATCCTTACTTGGACGACTGTCTGATTCAAGCAGGTAACAAGGACTTTTTTCTACAGCATCTGGCGTTTGTGAAAAGACTTCTAACATGCCTAGGGTACACAGTCAACAAAAATAAATCAAAAGTAGTACCCTCTCAAGAGGTAATATTCCTGGGTGCAAGCTTAAATACAACTGCCCAGATGGCTTGTCTCACGCCAGACAAACAAAGGCAACTGACTACCTATTTCTAAATTTTGGCAACAAAGGCCCAGTTATCTGCAAGAAAAAAATCTGCAGGCTTTGGGATTCATAGCATCCTGCATCCTACTAATTCCATATGCAAGACTGCATATGAGGAAACTTCAGTGGTACCTAAAAAGGGTTTGGACTCAACACTGCCACAGCCTGGAAACAATAATTACTCTCATTCCCTGCCTACAACAGGAGTTTCGATGGTGGGTGAAGGCTTGTCACCAGAACAAGGGACAACCATTCACATTACCCCCAGTCTGGCAGACACTAACAACGGATGCATCAGATTATGCCTGGGGGACCCACATGGCAGGAAGATGCATTCAGGGCACATGGTCCCCAAACCAAATGCATCTACATATCAATCAAAAAGAGATGCTAGCTGTTCAAAATGCCCTGACAGCCTTCAAGAACCTACTACATCCAAACAGCACTATCATGTAGTATATAAACAAGCAGGAAGGCATACATTCTTGCCCCCTTTGCAGACTAGCCATGACTTTGTGGGACAAAGCATTGACTTACCAAGTACATCTACAAGCACAATTCCTGCCAGGAAAGGAAAATACTCTCGCAGACCTAAGCAGAATTCTCATGGATCCCCCCAGCTGGATCCACAAGTCTTCAGCATGATAACAAGGAAATGTGGATGCCCAGACATAGTTCTATTTGCCTCCCCTCACAACTACCAACTAAAAAGATTCTGCTCAAGGACTTATCACAGACGAGCATGGAAAGTGGACGCCCTATCTTTCAGCTGGAAAAACCTATCTGTGTACGCCTTTCTTCCACTGCCTCTCCTCCCCAAGGTACTCCTAAAGGTCAGACAGGAGAAGCCAACGATGATACTGATTGCCACAGACTGGCCCTGCCAGTACTGCTATCCAGTCCTAAGGAACTTGTCTCTATGCCCAGCTTGGACCTTACCTCAAACATCCCATCTACTATCCCAGCAAAACAATCCGATCCTGCACAGCCAACTCAGGACTTTGAACCTGGCAGCATAGTGGATAATGTAATCATACATAACACACCTCTCAGTAAAGCTGTGATGGATGTCATTTTGGAAGCCAGAAGGCCTAGTACTAGAAGATCTTATGCTGGAAAATGGAAGAGATTCTGTGCTTGGAATCAGGCACAAGAAACTGATGCAACTGTACCAAATATTACTCAGATTTTGCAATACTTAACGGAGATGCTGAACAAAGGCCTACATTTTTCATCCATTAAAATTCATGCCTCTGCCATTTCGGCTCATTACAATACAGAGCCACCAATCTTTTCTCATCCTTTATTAAAACAGTACCTCAGAGGAGCCAAAAATGTAAGGTCTCCAAGGAGATCACCAATACCTGCATGGAACCTCAACTATGTCTTGGAAAAACTCACCCTGCCTCCTTTTGAGCCAGCTGCTACTGCTAATATAAAGTTTTTATCTTGGAAAACAGCTCTGCTCCTGGCAATAACTTCTGCAAGACGAGTTTCAGAGCTACAGGCACTCATGGCTGTGGGACCTTTCATGTTTTATCCAGACAGGGTTTCTCTGAGGACAAACCCAACATTTATGCCTAAGGTGGTGTCCAGTGTGGCTCTTTTTATCCAAACTTACGGAACAAGGGGGAGAGAATTCTGCATTCATTGGACGTACACAGACAGCTTAGGTTCTGCTTGGACAGAACCAATGATGTAATGGGATCCTATCTCGCCTACATTCATGACAGATGGGTTCGGAGCCGATCCATCGGCTCCGACTCTGCAACTAATACACTAGCACGAAGTCTCTCATTGGCTGTGCTACTCCCTATCCCAGGATGCACTACACCTGCTTCCCCAGATCTTGTTTGCCGCTTAACAAGCTGGACGTGGTCTCGACTTGGCTGGAGCTAAGTGGTTCTTTTTACCTTATTGGTCCTTGACCTAGGGAATTTTTTGTCTATATAAACCAAACAGCTGTTTTAACAGCTATTGCTTACTATTTCTTACTATTTCTTAAGTTTTGTTGGAGTGCTTGAGTGTTTCCAAAATTTGATTTATTCTGTCGGGCAAGGCCCGTTTAAGTTAGAGGGCCTTTGCCCTACCTTTGAGTGCTATTAGGTTTAATTAACTTGTGGTTAGTTGTTTTTCGGGCAAAGCCCGTTTAAATTAGAGGGCTTTGGGCCGTTTAACTGTTTTCTATTTGTGAGGTAAACTTTCACGGTACTCGCGCCAGTGTGTCTCGCGCTTTTCAGTTGGCGCTTTTTTTGTGTATAGTGCTATACTTGTTGAGTAAGATTTCCTTAGAGTTTTTTACTTGTTGTGGCTTGTATCATGTCTAAGGAACAAAAGTCAGGTTTTAAAAAATGCACTCGGTGCAATTACAAGATGTCCATTACAGACAGTCATTCAGTCTGTGTGTTTGGGGCCGAAACATCTGCAAGAGACTTGTAGCGTCTGTCATGCGTTCTCCGCTAGAGTTCTTCAAGAAAGCAAAAACAAGTTGATATTGAAAGGACTTATCAAACCTTCTTTTGAGGAAGCCTTAAATCCACCTGTTGCTTCCAAAAAGAAAAGATCGTCGGCACCGACAAGTCTGTCGGAGCCGACTTCTAAAAAGACAAAATTGACCTCTTCTTCCTCGGCTCCACTGACTTCGGGGCCGAGGGTCGAAGGGTCTGCCTCGATACCTCCTACTTTGGCTCCATTGCCTTCGGAGCCGCAAGTGGGAGTATCGAGAGGTGAATCACCTCCATCGGTTCCAATGGCTTCGGAGCCGGTGGAAGTGTGCAGCTCAGACTCTTCCCCCTCGGCTCCGAAGAAGGCTCCTTCGGTGCCGATGGTGGTCCATGCTGTGGTGGAGTCGGCGCCGATAGCATTGGAGCCGTTTCGGAGCCGGTCCCCTTCTCTCTCGGAGCCGAGAGGAAAGTCTTCTCGATTGTCTACCTCCTCTAAATCCTCGAGACTTTCAGATTCGGACCTGGATATGGTTTTACAGAGGCTATTCCAATCTCCAGTGTTTACTAAAATGGTCTCGGCTCCAGCACAGTTTGCTTCGGAGCCGATCCCTCCTCCAACACATTTGATTCCTCCTCCAACCTCTTCGGAGCCGTTGGAGCCGGTGGTGGTGGAGCAATGTGGAGCCATACGGTCGGAGCAGAGACCCCTTACAGGCCTCTCTGTTCCGACTGTGCTTCCTACCCTGTCCTCCGGTTCAGGGTTTGGCACTGCGACTTCTTCAGCCGGAGCCGAAGGGAACACTTTAGGTTTGGGTGCTTGCCTAGTCTTCCTCTTGGAGCATCGGCTGCTGGAATTCCTGGTGCCATCGTGGCCTCTAGACCAGCGACCTCCTTGGATTCTGGAGGTCCGGCCTTTGAGGTCATGAGGAGCGTGCTAGCCATGTCTTTGCCGGTTCAACAAGATTCTACCTCACCGTCCCTAGAATTGGAGACTGGTGCCTCTGTTGTGTTGCAGCCCCCCGGCAGCGGGGCCCAGGGCCTGAGGCTACCCCATCGGTTCCCTTCTTCCGGGTGGTCCGTCCAAATCTGCTTCGGCCGAACCACCAAGGAAGAAACTGTGTAAGAGGAAGCACGTAGACTCCCAAGATGAGTCTGTTACATCGGATACTGACCTCGATGACGCAGAAGGGTCTCCCAAATCATCTTCGGATGATATCTCCTTCTCAGACATCTTGGAGATTCTGAGACAGAGAGGTGACTGGCAAGCCAAAACCCCTTCAGCTGAGGAGTCAGTCTTCCTCAAGGCCTTTGGGGCCCAGCCTTCCGCCTCCTGGGTGTCTCCGCCCTTTGATGAACTCCTTGATTTGGTTTCTCGAAGGGCGTGGGAACACCCTGATTCTGTGGAACCGGTGCCTGCGAGGCCCAATACATTTTTGTCAGCCCCCCCCCCAGAAGGAGTTTCTCACAAAGGGTGTGCCTGTAGATGCTTTGGTGGTGGCTTCTGCCACACAGCAGGACGTGGCAGAGGCTTCGACGTCTATTCATCCTCCTAATAAGGATTCTAGGAGCATGGATAGGTGCAAGCGTACCCTCTCTTCAGCGGCCTTTGCCTTACGGTCGCTGAACTACTTATGTCATTTTACGAGGCTCCAAAGGGATCTTCTCAGAGCTAAATGACTCTCTTGTTGGTAACCTACCTGAGGCGCTGGCCCCGACTGTTGGCGCACAGATGACTACCCTCTTTTCTATTGTTAACTCGTCCATGAGGCTCATTTCATATGCAGCCGAAGGGCTTAGTAGAGCGGGAACAGGCGTTGCCCTCGGGAGACAAGCCTGGTTACGCTTGTGTTCGTTCGCGGAGGCCTTCAAGTCTTCCTTTGCCGACGCCCCCTTTGATGGGTCATCTTTGTTTGGACCCAAGGTGAAGGACACACTAACTCGGTGTGAGCAGGAGGGCAAGACTTTGACTGCCGTTGGGGCCCGATTTTCCGCTCCTTCTAGGCCTTACCCCAAGGCTGGGAGAGGAGGGAAAATGTGGTTTAGAAAATCTCAGAAGTCTTTCCCTACTCCACCCAGTGATTCCCCTCCAGAGGCAGGGGATTTTGGAAGACGCCGCCCAGAGGTGGCAGAGGCCCCGTAACTCTGGAGACCGCGATTCCTTTCGTGGTTCTTCATACAACCAGCGTTCCTGAGTTGTTGCCCGACTGTGCAACTCGAGCCAGTCGGGGTCGCTTGGCGCACCCACAAGCTTGGGAATCCATAACAAGCGATCAGTGGGTGCTTCGCATTATTACCGGAGGATATATCATCCCCTTCAACAAACCCCCTTTCTTTAAGGGAAATCCCGGACGTACCACCCAGTCAGCGGGATCAGGCAGCATTAGAGGTTTCAAAGCTGCTAGAAAAAGAGCCATCCAGCCTGTCCCCATCGACCAGATCGGATCAGGAACTTACTCAAAATTATTTTTGGTACCAAAAGACAGGGGACTTCAGGCCCATTTTGGACCTCAGTTCATTGAATCGCTTCAGAAGAAGTCCAAATTCAATGGTCACTCTTCAATCTATTCTTCCTTTGCTGGAAAAAGATGCATGGATGTGCTCCATAGATCTCCAGGACGCTTACTATCACATTCCCATAGCTCAAGAGTCCAGGAGACATTTACGCTTCACTCGGAGTCAGTCATTTCCAATTCCGAGCACTGCCCTTTGGTCTCACCACAGCCCCCAGGGTGTTCACCAAGTGTCTGGCAGTGGTAACTGCTCACCTGAGAAGTCTGGGATTCCAGGTGTTTCCTTATCTAGACGACTGGCTCCTTACTGCCACCTCCGAGCATCTACTACTCCAAGCGCTCAGAGCCACGTTCACCTTGGGCTATTTCTTGGGGATCACGTTCAATTTGCAAAAATCTGTACTACAGCCATCTCAGCGTATTACTTTCATAGGCGCAGACTTAGACACAAAAAGAATGTGGGCCTTTTTACCGGCAGCAAGAATTCAGGTCTTACAAGATCAGGTCAAATCCTGTCTCCCCCTACAAAGAGCCCCGGCCCATCGGATCCTACAACTGTTGGGCTCGATGGCGTCGACCATACTTTTAGTTCCCTTGGCCAGACTTCACATGCGAATTTTACAATGGCTACTGTCGGTTCAATGGTCTTATCAGGAACTTCCCTTGAACCACTTAATCATAATCACGGAAAGTTGCCGTCGAGATCTGCATTGGTGGCTTCTCCAATCAAATCTCGACCAGGGGCGACCCTTTATACCACAACATCCTGTTGCCACTGTGACTACGGACGCCTCCCAGGTAGGGTGGGGGGGTCATTACCTGGACAGGTCGGTCCAAGGCACATGGCAGATCCAGGAAACGCATTTGCATATCAATGTCCTGGAGATGAGAGCGGTACTATTGGTACTCCAAGCTCTCCATCACGCTCTCCCACGGGGCCCGATTGCTATCCTATCCGACAACATGTCGGTGGTATGGTACATAAACAAGCAAGGTGGAACCAGGTCTTACCCACTATGCAGAGAAGCCATGAGACTTTGGCACTGGGCGGTAGCTACCAACCGCTTTCTAATGGCAACGCACATACCGGGGAAGTCCAATGTGATTGCGGACAGATTAAGCAGGACCATTCTTTTACCCCACGAGTGGTCCCTCAACCAGGGTATAGCTGCGAAAATCTTCGACAGATGGGGTCATCCTTGCTGCGACCTGTTTGCCAGCCCTCACAATGCGAAATGCAGAGAGTTCTTCACACTGTTCCCTTCTCAGGGACAGATTCCCAGGGACGCTCTGACTCACATTTGGCCCCCCGGTCTTCTCTACGCCTTCCCTCCGTTTCCCCTCTTACCGAGGGTGATACAGAAGGCCATTTACATGGAGAGCGAGATGATTTTGATTGCCCCGCACTGGCCTCGTCAAGTTTGGTTTCCTTTCCTACAGAGGCATGCGATAGAAGGTCCATGGTTTCTGGATCCGGTGCCAGACCTGTTGACTCATCAGTCAGGATGGCTTCATCCGTCTCTCAGGTCCCTGAAGTTGGCAGCATGGTTACTCCACTTCCATCCTTAGTCCGAGACGATGCTCTTTCGCCGGACGTGGTCCACATACTGTCTTCTTCTCATAAACCTTCCACCATCAAACTTTATTCCAGTAAATGGAAAAGGTTTGCCTTCTGGGCTCAAGAACGGGGTATAGATCCTCTCACTGCACCAGTATCGGAGGTTCTGAATTTTCTGGCCTCCCTTTTTCAGTCGGGCTCTTCAGTTTCTACCATTAAGGTTCAGCTAGCGGCCATTTCTAATTTTCATGCTTCATTTGAACCTTCATTGATGTCTCACAAACTTTGTAAGGCTTTCCTTAAAGGGGCTTGGCTCCTTAGGCCTCCTTTATCTCATCCTGTCCCCCCTTGGGATTTGAATATGGTTCTTTCTGCCCTAACTGCCCGTCCTTTCGAACCAGCTGCTACCTGTGATTTAAAATTTCTGTCTTGGAAAACGGCCTTTTTAGTAGCCATAACGTCTGCCAGGCGAGTTTCAGAACTTCAAGCTCTTTGTTCTGATCCTCCCTATTTGATTTTTCACAAGCATAGAGTTTCATTGAAATTAAACCCTGCATTTATACCAAAAGTGGCCTCCTCTTTCTGTATTCAACAAACTATAGAACTCCCTGTCTTTTTCCAGAATTCTCTAATAACGCAGAATATACTTTGCATCAATTGACGTACATAGACAACTGCGTTTTATTTGAATAGAACCGCAAACGCGAAATCTAATCAATTGTTTGTTTCCTTTGCAGCGAACAAATTGGGTCAACCAGTAACAAAACCTCCATATCTAAATGGATTAAAGATTGTATCATTTTTATTTATTCACAGGCTAACAAAGACCTCCCTTTCCAGTCAAGGCTCATTCTACCAGGGCAATGGCTACTTCGTAGCTTTTCACTCCAAGTTATCAATAGATGATATTTGTGCTGCAGCAACCTGGACTTCTCCGCACACTTTCATTTCTCATTACAAATTGGATGTGGTTTCTCGAGGCAGAGCTTCCTTTGGTTCCACAGTTCTCAGGAGTGTTTTCCAATGAGCCACCCGGGATGTAGGTGCTAGGGACGCTGTCCCATCTGTCATGAATGTAGGCGAGATAGGATCCCATTACATCTTTTAGTTATGTACTTACCATAACTTCGGATGTATGGGATCCATCTCGCCTACATTCATAAGTACCCACCCTCCTTCCCCCTTCCATTTGGATTTAGAGGAGTTGTAGTCCCTTTTTTCTTGGCGTTCTTTCTTGAAGAACTTTAGTTGGTTATAGTGACTACTAGTTTTTCTGTGTTTGCATGGATGTATGAAAGCGAACAAACAAGATCTGGGGAAGCAGATGTAGTGCATCCTGGGATAGGGAGTAGCCCAGCCAATGAGAGACTTCGTGCTAGTGTATTAGTTGCCGAGTCGGAGCCGATGGATCGGCTCCGAACCCATCTGTCATGAATGTAGGCGAGATGGATCCCATACATCCGAAGTTATGGTAAGTACATAACTAAAAGTTTTTAGGAGGGCACAGCAATTACTAGTGGCATATGCTGCAGGAACACAAGGAAAGGCTATCTCAAAGCAGACAATTTCAAAGTGGATAGGCCACTGCATTCGTTTCTGCTATTCTCACCATGGCAAGCCAGTACCCAAGGGCATTAGGCCACATTCAGCCAGAGCTGCAGCCACTTCAGCAGCCTTTCTCCGGGGAATACCATCCAAAGACATTTTAGAGGCTGCTACTTGGAGTTCAGTGCATACCTTTACTAAGCACTGTCATCTGCCACTTTACTCTAAATCCAGGGCAGGCTTTGCCACTGCAGTTCTGCAGGGCCTCATAGCTGCTCCTAATGCTGTTTAGCTCCAGCCTGTCAACCTTAGCTTTGGGACTCTACCCAAATGTAATGACTGCAACAGTGAAACATGAAGAACATAATACAGTTGTGTACACTTACCATAAATGTAGATGTTTGAGTGTATTCACTGTTGCAGTCCAGGTTACCCACCCGCCATCTCTTCTTCCTCTGATTTATACAACCTATGTGGTGCATTTGCTTGTAGATGAAGGTAAAGTTTATATTGGTGCATGTATTTATATATATATATATATATATATATATATATATATATATATATATATATATATATATATATATATATATATGTATATATATATATATATATATATATATAATATATATATATATATATATATGTGTGTGTGTATATATAAATTTTTCCTACCCTTTCAGGGGGCACCTGACATCTGGGGCAAGAAAAACTGAAGAAAATGCCGTTGCCCGCTTCTTTTATACCCCTGAGACGACCTGACGTCAGGGAAGGTGCGACAGCAGCCGACGCAGAACCCAAGACTTTGGAATTCAGGCCGGCTGAGGGCAACCTGCCAGCAGGATTACCCAAATGTAATGACTGCAACAGTGAATACACTCTAACATCTACATTTATGGTAAGTGTACACAACTGTACTTTTTTATCTTAAATTGTCTTCCTTACATCGCTAGCATTTTTGTAGGCTGCCACATCTGTGACTTGGTTTGCTCCTTTTCATACCAAACAATCTGAATCAAAATCTCTCTGGTTGACCAAATGCCCTGTATGACTGTTTGCAGACTGTTACTTTAACCAAACCTAGTGATCTTAACAGATTGTGGACTATGCCACTGAAATGTAATAAATTACTATTTTTTTTTTATTTGGAAAAGGCACTAACATCTGCTCAAAGTAGAGACTTTGGTTGCCACACAACAGACTTGTATCTACAACTGTTTCCAGCAATCTGCTGCAGTGGTAATGCTGTGATATCTTAATCTCTTAGGATTTCTCACTAGACATTTCAAATTGTTTCATGTAGCAATTCTACAAACTAGAGACCACTTTAATCTTTTGTTGCCAGATCCCCAGGTAGATCCATTGTCTGAAGCCGCAGAACTCATTAACAGTTGCCTCTTTCAATCGATACCTGTACATCTACAAGGTGCCTCCTTAATGTTTCTTTTTAGATGTCTCTTAATCTTTTTCATTCACGATGACATGTCATGCACACAGCTAATAACACTTTGACTTTTAGCAAAGGCACATTGAAAAGCACCCAGTAAACACTAAATACTAATTCAGTTTTAATCCCTCTTAGAGCAGATGGAGGGCTTCCCCATGTGTCATTTTTCACGTACACACACTTGTCAGCCATTAAGTTGAT
Source organism: Protopterus annectens (assembly GCF_019279795.1). NCBI lineage: Eukaryota > Metazoa > Chordata > Ceratodontiformes > Protopteridae > Protopterus > Protopterus annectens. Next base: position 407,629,583 of record NC_056744.1, on the reverse strand, counting down.
AGCTGAAGCTCAGCCTGTTTATTGGTATGCCAGTCGTCTTCTCACGAGCCCTCTACTCTGACCCCGCTTAAGGCCAGTAAAGCTCCTGTGGCCTTTCAGATGATTGAGTATTCTGAACCATAACTAGGATCCTTGTGCTGGAAGATATTCATGGTACTTTGATAGAAATGCACCAAGGCTTGTTAAGAGTTATTTAAGGCAGTTGTATCCCTGAAGCTTCCTTTGTGGCAAAGCCTTCCCAGGCCACACCTTAGAAACAGGTTTTAGATTCAGTACTGTGGTGTTTTGAAGTGTCAGGATCATTGGTAGAATTTAGTGCAGGCTATGTACAACGACCCAATGACTCTAGTACATACAGTGTTCGGCCTCATAGAGGTTCCCAGTGAGAGTGGGTGTGCACCAGGGTTCAGCTCTGATCTCACTACTGTTCATGATGGTTATGGACTGCATTAGAAACCGCTCAGAGGGGACAGATAAACAAAGTTGCTGTATGAAGATGTGGCATTACATGCAGACTGAGCAAGAACTTCAGCAAGGTATAGAGAATGGACTGTATAACTGAAGGCACTTGGGATGAAACCAAATGCATATAAGGCAATGGTAATGCCAGCAAGTTGGGGAAATCTGAAGAAGCTGGGAACTGAGATAGAAGGGGAAGATAGTGGAACAGGTTAATAGCTCCAGGTATCTGGGAGGGGTGGTTGAGAAGGGAAGTCTGATAGAAGAGGTCAAAGCTAGAATCAGGGGGGCTGCAGCCGGCTAGCATAGAGTCTCTGATGTAGTTTGACAGAAGAATGCCAAAGAAGCTGAAAAGTAAGGTGTACAAAACAGTGGTGCGACCACTACTACTGTATGGTACAGAAACTTGGGAAGTAAAAGCAGAACACATGAGGAAGCTAGAGGTGATGGAAATTAAGTGCCTGAGAAGGGGTGGTAGGTTGCACACTGTGGAACATAGAAAGAAATGAGGACATGAGAGCAGAAACCAAAGTAGCTCCAGTTGCAAAAAAGATCAGAGGACAGTACGTGGTGGTCCAGATATGTGTGGAAAAGCAGAAGACAATTTGTGAAGAATTTGGACAGACAGGAAAAAGGTAAGAGGAAATGAGGACATCCAGCAAAGAGGTGGATGGATTGCATGAGAGAAGATCTGTGACAGTCAGGTATGAGTGTCAAAGAAGTCAGGAGTGTGTCCCTGAATCGAGAGATGCCGACAGTTAACTTGATACACTGACCCCATATAGAAAACTGGGGAAAAGGGGGCTACTGTTGCAGATGATGGAAAATTATCCAGCAAAATCCACCTCCTTTGCCAAGAGCCTAGAACACCTCATAGGCAAAGGAAAATTCCTAAGAAGACTCTGAGAAAAAAATCCGAAAGCTACTCCTTCTGGGGGGGGCCTCAGATTTATAGTAGACCACTGTGACTATAGTCTACCTGCCCACCTCTACTCCCCTTTCAAAAGACTTTTTCTTTTGCATTATGGGGTTCATAACCTCTCACAAATAGGCCCTCTTTTTCAAGGAGGGTTATACTAAGTCTTGGGAAAGCAGCCCATTTCCTGGGGTATTACTCCCACCTCTTCCCAACCAGATACACCTGGTAGACCCTATTGTGCAAGGTTCACTGGCCTAGAGGATCATAGAAGAGGTCCCCTCATTTTTAGGAAAGAGGTTTTACTCTAGAATCGATTTTTGTCCCAATAAGAGGGTCAATGCAGACCTATCTTGGAGCTCTCCCTCCTAAACACCTTTCTTAGAGTTCCCACTTCATAAAATACTGTTTTTACAAGCTCTTCCGGTTTCCTTAGACCCAAATGATGCTTATCTTTATATTCCCATCCATACTTTCTGCAGAAGATTTCTGAGGTTCTTTACTGGTTCACCACATTTTCAGTTTACTGCTTTGCTCTTGGGTCTTTCTACAGCTCCAAGGGTTTTCACAAAGTGTTTGGCTTCAGTAGTGGCTTTCTGCTGCACTTTGGGCATATATATCTTCCTTTGCCTGGATGACCTTCTACTCCAGGCTTTATGTAGGGACACTTCTCAAGCAACTTCTTCACACTGAGAGCTTTTGACCCTCTTAGGATTCACTATCAGTTATGAAAAATCCCAGCTTATTCCTACCCAATAGCTGACCTGTCTGGGATTCGGCCTGGACATGTCCTTCACGCAAGCATGTATTCCTCAGGAAAAGATCACCTCACTAACAAGTACGTAATGCTTTCCAGGAAGGATCATTGTTTGGCCAGACAAGTTCTGAGGATCCTGGGTCTCACGGCAACCATCATCCCTATGCTGCCCCTGGCCAGACTACATATGGAGAAAATACAATGATTTTAGGTTCATAGGTAGGTACTAGGCTATCTGCCCGAGGGCATTTATAAGTCTAGCCAGAGTGCATCGGCTTTCGCCAATTATATTATATTTTAGATATTAGATGCCAATATTATCCCAGCACTCACCCTCTTGATACTAGCATTCATCTTCTTCCCTGCATCAAAAAGGAACTCATTTGATGTACCAACCAGGTTATGCTGAACCCATGTCGTCCTTTCACTCCAGCCCCACACAGTCCAGTTCTGTTTACAGATGCTTTGGACAGGGCATGGGAGGATTGGACAAGAGACCATAGAGTTAGTGTGGCCTTCCTGTATACTAAAAGAACACATCCGATTAAAGGAAATTAGAGCACTCTCTTACAAGCCCTACAAACATTCTCACATCTTTGGAAACCAGGCATTCTGCTGGTGCACATGGACAACACCACATTGTCTAAGAGGAAAGGTAAGAACTGTGCAGTGACATATGAAGTTTTAAGTTCTGCTTTTTTTTCACACTTTGTTTGGAATGATGGTAGTGTCTTCATTGGATGAATGTTTTCAGAGTTGTTTTATTCTCCCTGTCCTGTTCCATTTTTTTTTTCAGTGCAAAGATCAGCAGGCAAGTTCAGAAGAAAAATTCCACAATGAACTGAATGCTCATATCAAATTATCTAACTTGTACAAGGTAATGGGCTTTAAATTTTATTTGCAGCAGTATTCTGTTTTTTAGTTGCACAAATATTGGTTTAGATGTTTGCATTACCATCATATGATGAGTGTCCTGGTAAGACTCCTCCTAGTTTGCCACTTGCTTTCTTTGCACTAGTGTTAATAACAAGTTACGAGATGGTATGATTACAGTGACGAGTTTGTGTATTGGAAGGAACCTTTCCTTCCCCTATCACCACTTTCGTATGTCAGCAGTGTATTTTTGGTATTTTCCTTGTGTACTTCTGAAATGGTCATATTTTTTTCTCCTGCTGTAATGCCTGCCCTGGACTTGACATCGTGTCTATATTGCGTTTTCTTGTAAGATTGAAAGGCATAGTACTGTTGAGCAGTGCAAGTCTCTCTAATCTCTGGAGCTTTGCTACAGTGAATGTGTTTGGAATGGCCTTGGTATCAAAATGTTTTAGTGTTTGCTTGTTTTGATATGATCATAGTAGTGTAGTTTATTTTTTCTAATTTAATATGTATGTGATATGCCATTAATACTTTAAAGGACAGCTGCAGAAATAGCTTGTGTTTCTCATGTTTCTTTTGCCATGCCTGCATTTTCCTATGTTAATTTGTTCCTTTGATCTTGCCAATAGACAGACTTGTTTCACATTACCTTCCTCCCATCCACACTTTGGCTTTTATTCCATACTTCTTCTGGTGTTAAAGGGTGGAGCTTTGGTGTTCTGGACTGTTAAGGCTGAACAAACTTGAGTCATAAAATTCAGAATGTTGACACTTCCGACACTGTTACCCAAGCTTAGGCCTCAAGCAGTCCTAGTCAGAGTAGTCCTCAGAGACCTATCTACATATTTGAATGCTCAAAGGGCACTGGTAGTACACGAGGGTTGTAGTAGGGGGGTACTGCATTTCAGTTTACCTCTCTGTCTTTGTAATGTAGGTGCTGCACCAGGGGGTATTAAATGCGTGATCCTAATGGTGACACTGCAGAATCAAGAGTGTTTATTTCTGTTACCTGATCAACTACTTCATCCATGCCTAATCTTTGAAAGCGGAGAGCAGAGGGTTGTTTGAATTGCACCTTGTGGTGCCTGAAGAGGCAAGGGTTCACACTTGACCTGTAGAAGTCAAATGTGTTCAGTCCAGAAGATAGTGTTCCTAGAGGCCCTCGTGGCAATGCATACCCGCAGGATTTTTCTTCCACTGGAAAAGTAGAAGCGCTGACGGACTTTAGAAATTTCTATGCAAAACCAAATAGATGCGTCCTGTACTTTTCTAGATTGGTCAGCTTTAAAAAGCCTTGTGGTAAACCTAGTCAGACTGCACATCAGATATTTACATTGGCTCCTGAGGTTCATAATTCTGAAAACACTTCCATCGGTGCAACCCTATGTCAAAGAATTAGACTGGTGAATCAAACCTAGCCCAAGAAATGAGAGTATTACCCTTACAGCAATCACCTCTCGCTAATCAGACCTTAAAAACAGATGCTTTAGATGTGACATGGGGTGCCCTATACTCTAGAATTAAAGATGCTGGCACCTGAAGCCCATTGGGAAGCCAGCTGTACATCTGAAAGGAATGCTAGAAAACATTGAGTTTTAAAAACAGTATGATGTCAGCAATTATGTAACTCATGGGCTACACCAAAGTGATGTAATGGGGGGGGGGTGGGCACATATCTCTGCAGGTTATCTACCCAGACCTGGAAACGGACATTTCAGTTCAGACTACTACTGACAGTGCCTTGCATGCCATCACAGGAGAACTCCAGGGTAGCTTTGTTAATTATGACCTCATCGTACCCACATAGAAGGATGCTTTCCAGGGAAACTTTAGGATCTGATGAACAGGTGGAGGGATACTTGAGTGGTGGACATTTTTTTTTGCCCTTTTTAGCAGTAAACAGTCAACAAAATCCTCCTCCTTGACACCTCACAGGTAAGCTTGGGCAGTGGATTATTTCATCCGAAGTCAAAAAAGGTCTGTTTCTGTATTTTCTTCCACTTAACTTGCTTTCTAGGGTGTCAGAAGATAGAGGAAAGGCCAGGAGTTGTACCGATTGCTCAGTTCTAACCAGCTCAGTACTGTTTGCCTCTCCTTTTCCACTTGGGAAGGGAGAAGTCTTTCACTGCTGCCACAGCGTATCAACATCTTGATGCACTACTGGGCATTGGGGGTTACCCATTTTAGATAGGTTGGGATGAATACATTCTTGGATGAGGGTTACTTTCTTGTTAGCATCTGTATTCCAGAGATGCATTAGGTATCGTGAGTGAGGCTAGGAAGCTAAGTGCCAGGAAACTGCACCTAGCGTGAGTGAGGCTAGGAAGCTAAGTGCCAGGAAACTGCACCTAGCGTGAGTGAGGCTAGGAAGCTAAGTGCCAGGAAACTGCACCTAGCCAAACCAGAGTGAAAAGATGTTCTGGTGGTACCAAAGGAGGAGCCTATATGACAAATGAGTGGCTGTGCTCACAACTCCAAAATTTGTCTAAGCTATTCTTTAGTGGCACATCTTTCGTTTCTGCTCACCCCCTACTGTGGCATCTAGACCACCAGTCAAGTAGCTCATGAAGTGTATTCTTAATCTTCACTCCTAACCCAAAAAAAAAAAAAGCTTAAACTGACTGTAAAATGTCTTGATTTGGCTGCTTTAGCTTCATTGAAATTCTTTTCTTAGAAAACATCTTGTTTTTTTGCACTGACAGGAGAGTATAAGACGTCTAGACCTTGATATGCCAAGAATCTGTTTTTTTTTTTTAAACAGAGTATCTTTGTTTAAAAAAAAAAAAAAAAAAAAAGAGGTAAAGGATTAACTTGCATACTAACTATGCCTGCAGTAGTTGTAATGAATCAGGCCATTCATTTGCCAGTTTTCTTCCCTGCTTCTCAGAACAAAGGGGAGAGAATCCTACACTATGGATGTGCATGGACAGGGTATCTGGGTAGAACTAAAGTTGTTAGAAAGCTAGGAGAGCGTCCTCTCTTGCAGATTGTACAAAAGGGTTACTGGTGTAAAAAAATGTTTCCAGATGGTTAGCGAATTGTCTGAACTTTTGCTTCAAGGTACATGAGAAATCATTACAGGGTAAAGTACTACAACTGTATTTCTGAAATAGATTACTATACAGGACATTTTGGAAGCAGACACTTGACCACACTTTCTCCAAACATCATAGTCTGGGTCTTATTTCCAGGCTTTGTTTTGACCACTGAAGGTAGTGTTGCCTTCCAGTTCTATTTTATAACCAACAATCCTTCCTTCCGTGGCTGCCAGTTTTGGTAGCCTTATCAGTGGTCATCTTCATTAGTGATCCATGTAAAGAACATTGCATAGTTGTCTAGTCAAATTGCCATAACTGTAGATGTTCAGGTGTGGTCACTGTTGCAGTTAGTCCATCCTATCCTCCCAAAAATAGGGCTTCTAGGGGATGGGTTTGGGAACTCAGTCATTCTTACTCCTCCTTTGTCTATACCTTTTCCTTTTGGCTTCCCTGCTGTTATTTTGCTTGGGTACTTGGAGGCTGTAGTTTCCACAGCCCTTGTGCATTACCTGTAGTGAGTGTTAGTGCTGGTTTTCTTATTAATCCTGACTGTGAGTGGGGCTTGAAAGAACTTGAAGATAGCTTATTATTTGCAACCTTTATACTAGTTTGAGGACTTTCAAGGCATGATGATCGGCCTGCCTTAGTGGGGAGCACACTCAGCTCTGAAGGTTTGGCCGGTTTTGGACCTCAGTCTGTGACAGAGTTCCTCAAAAGTTGTGACTGCAACAGTGACCACACCCTAACATCTGCACTTAAGAACTTTACTACCCAGCTGTATTATGGTGTTGACTTCAACAAAATAACACTCACTAAGCACACTGATTGTCATAAGATCTGGGAACCTTGATGTGGATTTGCTTAGCACTTCCATTGGGTACCTTGATGTGGATTAGCTTAGCACTTCCATTGGGTGTTTAAATTTGAAGTCTAATCTTTAGCATATTGCTTAGTAAGTCTGCCAAGCTGTAGTGCCCACTTAGTTTCACTGTATCCTTGCCACTTTCTTAATTTTGGAAAAACTGACTGGCCCAAAAATGTGACTAACTGTGCGAGAGGCTGTAAAGCTGCCTTGCATTTTGAAATAGCAGCCCCATCACCGCCAGAGCGCCAGGTGAATGGTGATGCTGCTAGTATGAGATTAGACAGTGGAAAGGGGATGCTGGTTAGCTGATAATCATGAAAATTTGTCAGGTGCATATGTTTAGTAAAATGATCCTCAACTCATCTGCTAGGTTTGGGGGTGGTTGTCTTCTTGTAACAGGTCTTCAGAAGTGAGATTGTAGGGTCTATAGGCAGCTTCAACGCTTCTGACTTGGAGCAGCAGATAAGTTCATTTTTGCAGACCCAGAAGCAATTGGATCTTATTCCTTCGGGTCTGGGACCTATTCGGAACCTCAGCTCCATCTTCCTGGTTTCCTTCCTCGATCCCTTTGGATCCAAGATCCTTGGTGCCAAATCCAATGGCTTGGCTGCCCTCTGTCCTGGATTCTTCCTTGGACTCGTCAACTCTGACTACTTTGGAGCCAAACAGATCTCAGTGCCATGGTGTCTAAGCTGGCATTTGTAGGTTGGGGTCAATGGTCCCAGCTTCGATGTTTGACAGCTCGGCTTGTGTCTGACTGTGTTGTGGAGAGGGTGTTCTCCTCTAAGGAGATGGTTGGGTGTCCCCAGGGAGTGTTCCATCCCTTTTTCTCATCTAGGCCTGCAACTAGTCATCAGTCTGCTCTGGGACAGCTTGTGCCAGTTGGCCTCCAGTTTGCCACCTAGGCGGTGCTTCCTGCCACCACCCCCTCCTCTGATCTTGCCGGAGCGGAGGTCATGGGTAAGAGGAGGGGGTGTAAGAGGAAGCACCTGGGCTCCTCTGAGGAGTCTTTCACTGGGGATACTGACTTTGAGGAAGGAGAGGGATTCCCTAAATCTCTGTGCGATGATGCCTCTTTTGGTGACCTCTTGGAGCTTCTTCACTAATGTGGGGCAGGGACCATCGAAGCCCATTCTCCAGAGGAGACAGTATTTTTGGAGGCCTTCAATGTAGGCCCTTTCACACCTTTGGTGTTACCACTTCTGGAAGCACTCAGAAGTAGTGTCTCCGAGGGCGTGGAAGGAGCTCTATATGTTGGAGTCTGACAAAATTCATGTTCCACCTAAGGATGGACTGCATTGTAGTAAGTCTGGCTTTGGATACAATTGTGGTGACAACCATTAACATAAAGGGGATCTCTGAAGAGAGATCCTTAGTCCATCCCCCAAACAGAATCTCTGGCTTTGGACCATTTAGTGAAGCAATCTAATCTCAGCAAGTTCATTTAACTATTTATCCCACTTGACTAGACTCCAATATGATCTGGTACCTGAAGTGTAGGTGCAGCTGTCTCTGAAGAGTCGGACATTGGAAACTCGGTTGCTGTCCATCTGCAGTGTTTCCATGAGGTTCATTGTGAATGCAGCTAATGGAGTGTTCTGAGTGGCTGGCTGTGGCATTAGCATGTGTTGCCATACTTGGATACACCTGTGCAACTTTCAGATTGCTTCAAGACATCTTTCCTTTTGATGGCTGTTGGGACAAAAATTAAGGATGCCCTTACTAGGAAGGAGCAAGAAGGGAAGATGTCCATCACAGGAGTGCGTTTTGCTACACCTCATCAAACCTTTCTGAGGAATCAGAAGATGAGCAAACGTATCATATTTTTTAGAAAGTCAGAGCAATCCTTCTAAAATGTTCCTTAGGAGCGTTCCTCCCTTAGCTGAGTGGGACCATAATCAAGACCATCCATGGGGGAGGGGTGGTCCACAGAATCAGGATCTCCAGAGTCTTCCCTGGTGGGCCCTGTCTGCAACCTTTAAGGGTTGTCAAACTGTTCTGCTCTAGAGACAGTCTGGGGTAGTTTGGCTGTTCACTCAGAAGCTCGGGAGACCATCACCTCAGCAGCATGGTGCTGAGTTATATCCAGAGGTTATACTACTGTATTTTTTATTTATTTATTTATTTTTAATAGAAATTACAAGAGTCCATTACAAATGCCCCCAGACATTCTACCCAATCAGAGACTGCAGGCAGCAGTAGAGATTCAGAAGCTGCTGGCAAGTAGTTATCCAAGAGGTCCCACCAAACCAACAAGGATTCCAGGGTCTGCTCGAGGTTCTTTTTGTTGCCAGGAAGAGCTAGGACCTTGGGCCTCTTTTGGATTGGACCTCGGGCCCATTTTGTATTTAAGTAAATTAAATCCATTTGTGAAGCAGACCAGGTTCTGGATGGTAGTTTTGAGGAAGGATGACTGGATGTGCTGTATAGACCTTAAAGATGCCTGTATTCATATCAAGATAGAGAAGCACTCTACAAGGTTTTTGGGCTTCTTGTTAGGGGGCCAGTCATTCAGTTCAGAGCCCTGCCATTTGGTTTCCCCACCACCCCTGGGTGTTTGCCAAGTGCATTGCAATGGTGACAGCCAGGTGCTGGCTGCAGGTTTCCAGGTCTTCCCTTACCTGGACAGCTGGCTCCTCACTGTCCTAACGAAAGTGTCACTTTTCACAGCCAGACACGCCTTACTCCAGTTATGGAGCTAGTTTGTGATAGTTTATCTAAAGTAGGGTGTACAACCTCTTCAGACCTTAGAATTCACAAGTTGCCAAGCACCCAAGTTCCAGAGTAATTGGCCTTTGATCTTGGGCAGCATCAGTACTTGCACTTCCAAAGCCTCCAGCTTGTGCGATCTTGAGACTCCTGGGCCACATGGCAGCTTCAGTAAGGTTGATCCCTCTAATAAGATACCATATGAGGGCTCTGCAGTGCACACTGGCATTAGTGGTCATTCTTGCCTCATCCAGTGTTTTTTTTCTGTTAAGATTGACAGACGTATGCCACAGTCAGTTGATTATTTTCCCTTGGTGACCAATGGGACAGTTTATTCCTCCTCCTACAGCTAGAGGGTACTGGTCTTTGGCAGAGACTGACCACATCAGTGTTCTGTAGATAGGCTGTCCTTGCATTGCAAGCCTTTCAGGATGCCCTCCTCAATGGTATGATTTCAGTAGAGCTGGACAGGATGTCTGGTATCTTAACAAGCAAGGAGGAACACGTTGGTCTTTGTTCTTCTCTCTTGTCGGGAATCCATAAGCGTTTGACAATGAGTGATATCATCTCAGCTCTTTCTGGTTGCAACATGCATCCTGGGGAAATTCAATATTCTGGTAGACCGCTTGAGCAGGAACTTTCTACTTCCTCACGTGAGGGGTCTGTTAATGTTAGTGTGGTAGCTTGGATCTTGTGGCATTGGGAGACTCTGTGTTGCGACCTGTTTTGCCTCCCCATTCAACACAAAGTGCAGCAAGTTTAACACCTTAGCACTTCAGGGGATGTTGCCCAGAAATGCTCTGCTGTATTCTTGGCCCCCTGGAACTCTTGCGTGCTTTTCCCCATTCTGATTGTAAAATGTATTCGGAACATAGCCCATTGCAGAGCAGCAGTGATTCTCATCGCCCCCTTCTGGCCTCGTTTGGTGTGGTTCTCCCCTTCCTGTGGTCTCTTCTGCAGTACCCCTCTTGGGTTCTAGATCCCATTCCAAATCTCATTTCTCATCTAGCGGGGCTGAATCCTCCCAATCTGCAGTCTGGCAAGCTAACTGTGTGGTTTCTTCAGTTCCATTGATGGCCAGGAAGCCCAAGCTACCTGATAGCGTTGTACATTCGGCTCAAAAGCTTTATACTAGGAAGATTTATTCCAGTAAATGGAGACGTTTTGCACTGTGGGATGAATCAAGATTTAATCTGTTCCACTCCTTTACTGTCAGTTCTGGATTTTCTTGAGTTTTATTTGGCCTCTAGTTTTCCCTGTGATTAAAGTGCAGTTGGCAGCCAATTCTAACTTTCATGTTGGCAGGGACAGTGTTCCTTGGCTGGTCTCAAGATTTAAGGCTTTTCTCAAATTTGTGTGTCCTACTATTTGAGAGCCAGTCCTTTTTTGCATTTTTGTGTTGCAGATCCTTGCAGACCCTCCTTTTGAACCTTCTGCTTCTTTAGACTTGAAGTTGTTGTCTTGGAAGACTGGTAATTCAGCTAGGAGGGTTGAGAGTTACAATCTTTTGATTCCTCTTCTCCCAAAGTGGTGGTCCATAAAGATCAGGTTTCTTTCTGTATGAATCCTGCTTTTCTGCCCAAGCTGGCTTCGGAGAGTAATCTCAGTAGTTCAGTTCACCTTTGTGTGTGTTCCCCTTGGGAATACTTTCTTCATTGATCGGATGTGCATAGACTGTTGATTTTATCTGGACAGGGCTACGACCTTTAGAAAATTCAGTCACTTATTTCTTTTCGAGTTCTAGAGTGGCAGACATATCAAAAGTGACTTTGTCCAAGTGGCTGTCGGACTGTATTTCTTTTGCTTATGACTTGAGAGGCAAGACCCTGCCTGACAAACCTAAGGACCATTCTACTAGAGCTATGGCTTTCTTTTCCAGAATGTCTTTGGTTGAGGTTTGTGCAGTGGCTACTTGGATGGGCTGTCACACCTTTGTTTCTCATTACAAGCTGAATATTCAACCCAGATCCAGGACTTCCTTTGGTTCCACCGTATTGTAGAATATCCTTCCATAGTTTGTACCAAAGATTTTCATGTGGCTGAGGACTCTCTCCCACTGGTTGAAGCCAGATGGAGAAGTCCACATTGGATACGAAAGTTATGTACTTGTCATAATGATAGATTCATGCTGTTTGTCAGTCTGCTTCAACCTCCCCTTTGCCCCTGCCTTTGTTCATTTGGCAATCTTCCTTATCTGAAATGACTGGGTGGGGGAGGTCACTTTCTCCTTTTGTTGTTTAGGGTGCTTTGTCCTCCTCCTTTTTGGGAGTATTGTAGCTTAGAGGTTGTTTTGCATGGGCCATACCTGCTCTGAGGGATTGATTGAGGAGTGGGGGATTGTGGGTAAGGGAGGCAGAGTCCAGTGAGTTGTAAATCTGAAGGAGTTGGCTGGTGTCAGAGTGAGCAAGTAACCCACATGTTGAACCAGACTGAGACCAACACGGATCTATAGTTATGGTAAGTACATAACATTCGTTTTCTTAAAAGTATTGTAAGCCCACCAACAGGGCGTGCAGGTACTTTTTAGGCACATGTTTCTGGTAGCTAGCTGGCTTCCCCTGATGAGCTGGGTTGGAACATGTTACATGACTTGACTTATGAGGCTCCCTTCCCTCTATGAGAGAAGTGAGTGACTGCAGTCCCTATATTCTGTATCCACTCCCAGTAAGCCTGTCCGGCTTTAGAGTCTGTTAGTAAGTCATGGGCTTTCTTGGTTATAGTTGGGGCTGTAGCTCTGTATGCCATGGAGTCAACCCTTGATCAGTTTCTTAGTGATTCATGAAAAGCACAGAGACTAGATTACAGCAGATGTCCATCTTGAATTTAGAAGTGGATTAGTCTTGAGGGAGAGTCTGGCTTTAGGATGAAAGCCTCTGTTAGGACTGCTGCCTGTTCCCACATGGAGGACTCTTACCGGGATTGTAGTCTGTTCCCCTATCGTCTTGATATCCAGGCTCCTAGTGGGGAACAAAGTTAGTGTTGAGGTGACCACATAGAGTATATGTGGTCTTGAACAAATTTGCATCAGATGGAGAGAACTGTTCTCCAACATGTCTTTCTAGAAAACTGTGTCTTCCTAGCCTGTTTCAAATGGTCGTTGTGCAAGTTAACCTTTTCTGTATCTGCTTTGTAACAAATAGGGCAACATTGATCTCTTGGAGCTAATAACTCCAAGTCTGTTAGACGTGTAGTAAAGTGACAGCATGTTCGTGGGAATTGGATGTGTGTCATTGACCTAAATAAGTTGGGAGAAAGGGAGCTGACTAGGAGCAGTAGCTAAAAAAATTTTAAGTAGTTACATTGATTTCTGCTTTCAGCTAATGAAGGGTTACGTTTACTTGTGAGTTTTCTTTATGACCTGTTTTTATATAAAACACAAATGGTATAAAATAGTGTGGACAGTTTTTGTATTTCACTTACCTTGTGAATTTTCTTTCTTGCTGTTTGCTTGGTAAATGGTTTTTTTTTTTTTACTCTTTCCTGAGAGGAGCCTGAAATGGGATCCTTTGGAGTAATACTTTGTCCAATACAGCAAGTTTAAACGAAATTTTTATTTTTTTGAAAGCATAATTTAAAACTGCGCAGAACTTTTCAAATTTGAAGGAGGTGGGGATAGTGCAGTAGATCTTTCTGCTGCTTTGAGTACTGTTGTAAAATGTTTCTAAGTTGTCTTTTTCTCTCCAAGAGTGCTGCATCTGATGGGGAAGCAAAGGCCACTGAGCTGAACCGTGCAGTGGAGGAGCTAGACAGGTTGCTGAAGGAGGCAGCAGAAGGTGAGAAATGGTTATGCGACTCCCAAGGGGTTGTGTGTTTAGAAGATAACTGTTTAGAACCCAATTTACATTTCAACATAGTTCTTTTAAAAAGGTTTGCTGAAACAACTGTAGCCCACTAAACTGATTTGCTTCATACTGTGTACTACTGGCCAACTCCCCAAAGGAATGTCTTTAGTATCCTGTTGCCACATTGCACTTCTCATATCTCAAACTCAAATTTCCCCATTAATAATCCTCCTACCAATCTGTCTTCCACTAGCTTCTTTTTTCTGTGTAATCTTTCATGTCTTCTCAAATAAATACATGCATGTCAACATTAACTAACTAGCACCCTTGTTATAAAGAATTTCCTCTACAGTATTCTATGTAATGCATAGAAGTAAATTGGTATTAAAAGGTGATATTTTTTCTTCATATTTCACTACTGCAGCATTTTCCCTAGTATGTTTCTTGTCTTGCTTAGAGCTTGTGTAATTTGTAGTGTGCAGTTGGTTGTACTAATGCCAATGTGTGCACTTTTTTGTATATGACTGTTGTAAATGTGATTTCTTAAGTATAAAAAAGATTATTTATCTGCAGTTTCCTCTCAATTTGAATTAATGTGAAGCTTTTTATCTGTCCTTTGCTCAAAAGGGCTTACTGGCCAGTTGGTCTTCCCGGTAAACAAATGTCAAATTAAAATGCACTTTTAATTAAAACAATACATCTTTTGCTCACCTTTGTTGAACCTTTCATGGAGTATACAGAATTGGAAAAAAGTAATCTTCTACAAAGAACAAAATGAATCCTGCTCCATCCTTGGCAGATGAGAGATTTTTATTGTTTTGCACTTCATTTAACTGTTTGAGTGCTACTGCTTTTATTTTCTGTAAAATGGTTTAAGTGCAAAATCAGTAAATAAAGATCCCAAATACTTAATCACCTTGTCCAGGTAGTTAGTTATTTTGTGTTAGCATTAGACTCTTAAGCAGTCTTGTTTGTGTTTTTACATTAAGAGGAGTTGGATAGGCCATGGAAGTGGCAGTAGGTGGTGGCCTGATCTATATGAGGTAGGAAACGCATTAGAAAGCTGTAAGTGTACTTTTACTGGCCAGAGGACTTGGTGTTTTAAGTGCCTGTATAAATGGAGCATTTGTGCGTCATTGTCCATCATGCAGGGGTGGTTAGTAGTGCCCCTTTATAGACACACCTAGAAGTCAAATTTACCCTAGAAAACCACCACTGAAAGTACCAGTAACCCGGTGAATGCAGAGCAACTAGTTTGCATGTTGAGAAGCATTGAGCAACTAGTTTGCATGTGGAGGGGCATTGAGCAACTAGTTTGCATGTGGAGGGGCATTGAGCAACTAGTTTGCATGTGGAGGGGCATTGAGCAACTAGTTTGCATGTGGAGGGGCATTGAGCAACTAGTTTGCATGTGGAGGGGCATTGAGCAACTAGTTTGCATGTGGAGGGGCATTGAGCAACTAGTTTGCATGTGGAGGGCATTGAGCAACTAGTTTGCATGTGGAGGGGCATTGAGCAACTAGTTTGCATGTGGAGGGGCATTGAGCAACTAGTTTGCATGTGGAGGGGCAGTGAGCAACTAGTTTGCATGTGGAGGGGCATTGAGCAACTAGTTTGCATGTGGAGGGGCATTGAGCAACTAGTTTGCATGTGGAGGGGCATTGAGCAACTAGTTTGCATGTGGAGGGCATTGAGCAACTAGTTTGCATGTGGAGGGGCATTGAGCAACTAGTTTGCATGTGGAGGGGCATTGAGCAACTAGTTTGCATGTGGAGGGGCATTGAGCAACTAGTTTGCATGTGGAGGGGCAGTGAGCAACTAGTTTGCATGTGGAGGGGCAGTGAGCAACTAGTTTGCATGTGGAGGAGCAGTGAGCAACTCGTTTGCATGTGGAGGAGCATTGCCCCTTAAATTTAGTACTGTGTAGCTTCATTTACTCTAGCCCCAAAGTGCACCACACCCTTGTAACTTGCCCAGTAAAGGACCTGACTTCATCAATATGCGTTTTCCAGTTTTTTCTGCAGTCAGCTTGGTGTATATGGGTATATACTGAGACAAAGTAACAACTGTCTAAAGTTCACTGACTACCATTTAATCCTCAAAGAAACAAATGAAGTAGACAAGGGATGTATATACTCAGCGTCTCTAGAGGTAAAACTCCTGTACAGACAGTAATAACAGTGTGGTTGTCAGAACCACCCATGCTGCACCCACCACCTGTGGTATGCACACCCCATACATAAACCTACTTACTCTGAGGCAGTTAAATGCAACCTTCCCACACCCCATAGACCTCCCAGACATTCCACCTGCAGAAAATATTCTCCGCAAACCTGAAAGCACTCAACAGAAACCCCTAACACTGCACGTGTAGCCACACCCAGTGGTGTAGCACCTGACACTGCATGCGTAGCCGCACCCATTGGACCTTCAACTACCAATAAGGCAAACCAGTAAGCTTTCCAGGATTCTAGTCAAAGGGGACTTCATTGTGCGACATACTGATGCCCTACTCACCAGGCTGAACAAGGAGGAAATAATCCAGTTTCCCTTTTTGTGTTGGATTTAGTCTATCCCATTTGGTTAGATATTGGCCTTACCCATACCATATCTTCCCTCCATATGAATGTATTCTTAGTACTACATACATTATGCCTTATAGTTTTCATGTATACTACTGAGTATATAAAATGTACGTAAAATATGGGAAAAACTTTCTCCCTGGGATTCCGCTGAAAAGGGTTTTTTTTTTTTTTTTTAACTAAACCAATTTGGACTAACCCAGCAAACAAATGCAAATAAATTAGTTTGTATGGACATATACCAGTGGCACACTTATTTGTACTAGACTCCTTTTTCTTTTAAAAAGAAAATTAATTTTATGTGGGTTCTTTTCCTTACATGACAACAGTCTTGCATCTTGGGTGTGAGCTGGTTTATCGGAAGAAGGAATATCCAAAGTCCTGGGAGTTTGGACAGTGGGCTGGCATTGTTCTTTCATGGTGTCATAAGTACAGCAGCAGTGGTCCAGTATTCTAACATCTGTTACAAGTCAGAGATGTACTTTCACCAACAATCTTCATATTTTGTGGGGTATGTGGTAATACTACCTTTCATATTTTATGGGATACATGGTAATGCCACCTTCTCTGTGGTTTCTGGGAAGTGCTGTCACTTCTACTTTATAAGGTCCGAAGGACACTGCTGCATGATGTTCAGTCTTGTGGTCCCAAGGGTACTTCTGCATGTTCTTTAGTCTTTTGTGAGAGAACGTTCTCATGTCTCACATTGTTTATTGTTCATTGATGTTGGTCAGTCAGTGGTTGGATGAATCATTTACGTGGATTGAGCACTACCTGAAGGTGCCCTAGATGGTGCCCACAGGAAGCGTACCAGGTACAGTCAGTGGGAGGAGCGCCTGGGGAGACCTTCAACACACTAGAGGGATTTTCACTGGGAAGCGTGAAAAATGCCACTGGATGAGATGGAGAAAACCGCTTGGAGTTACAAAAGTTTAGTTTGCTGTGCTTCCCACCACTTTATATTCACTAAGACATGTGGCCTGGCAAATGTTGATCATAGTGATTGTATTCATTGCCTTATGCAATGCTGTTTTGCTTTTCCATCACTGAACTTTTAAAACAATGTCAAGTTGTTGAGATGTGTATGCAACTGTTGTGCAGTGACATGAGCCTTGTTTGAGGCGATGGCATTAAAAATATTAGTGTGTTGAAGTCTGGTATACAACTTTTCAGTAAGGTAGAATTGTTTAAGAAAATATGGGTTATCTTTGTGTATAGATTTGTTTATTTTTTTAGGTTTGTACAGACTTTCTAAAGCTGTACTTCAAGTAAGCATTTGAAATTAAAGTTCTTGCTCCTTTTAACAGCAAACAAGAATACTGAAGAAAAATTAAAACAGATGGAGTCCTCTAAGGAAACCATGGAGGCAGCACTAAAAGAGAAAATTCGTAATCTGGAAAAAGAACTGGACAATGCAAATGATCTTTTGTGCTCTTCAAAACGCAGAGGTAAAAAAATGAACATACCAATTCGGTTCATGTTGGAATGATTGAGATATTTAGTAATTAATCATTTTTTATCTGATGCTAACTGTGTAAGTGCAGTCTGTACTTTATACATGGCATTATATTTTCTTTCTAGGTTAGGCTAACAACCTGGAGCTAAAAATCCAGTAAACTTCTAAAAACTTGCACTACTGGTGTAAGTGTACTTTTTAGTAATGGGCAGACTTGGGAAAATAGTAGAAGAAATGTTCGTCAGTAGTACAGAAGTTCAATTTTTGAATTTTTTGAAGGGCTGTGAAATTTTGTGTACAATACTGTTAAATGTATCTGCAGGTTGTGTGGATTTCTAAGATAGGTGGAGTGACTATGTCAAATTAGGAGGTTTAAGTAACAGTACATGTGGTCTAAAGTCACTGGGTCTATGGTAAGACTGAAATCTTCTGGAACTTGCGCACCACATGACATGCTGCTCTCTCTTAAGCACCTCATTAGCATTTAAAGGTGCATACCTAGTGTAACAACCCCCCCCCCTTTTATAAAACAAACAAAAAAAAATCTATAAACGTTTGTTCATATTTCTGTGTGTGTTTAACTAATGGGTCTGATGTCAATTTTAATTCATTCCTCAAATAATGGATCCGACTCAAATGTTATATTAGCTCATGGCTTCCAACAAACTCTTGAGCTCCTTCCTTACCCATAATGCACCAACCCCTAATATCTCTCATATCTGGTTTGCTGCTTTCACATCTAGATGTGGTTGCCTTTAGCTCTCAAGTGTACAGTGGGAAATAAAGTCCATCATTTTATATGACTATTTCTTTCATCTTTAAATTTATTTTTTAAATATTTACTACTGTCCTTTTTTCATATACTTTTGAGTGTAAGCTTTTCTACCTTTGTTGGTAAGCCTAACCAGTCTTCCTTGCTTCCTTTACATGTGCTGTATACCTCTTTCATTATCATAGTTGGTATTTTTTTCTCTACAAGATTGTTGTACTTCTTTTTTACCATTGTTTAACTTTAGAATTTCTTTTATGATTTTTTTTCCTTCAAAATGTCTGAAAAAGGTCCTACAGGTTTCAAAAAGTGTCATAACTGTGGATACAAGTTGCTTTATTCCGATGTCCACAATCTTTTGTGCACATCAGCTTGGGCCCGGATCATTTACAACCCCCTGAGCATCAGCTGAAAAGAATAATAAATTGATTTTTAAAAAGCTTGCTGACAGCTTCCTTCTCCGAAGCCATTACTGGGGTTCAGTCCCCCAAACACAAATGTAAAGATCCTACAACAGGTCTAAATATTCTGAGTCTCCAGCCTCCTCTTCCTCAGAACCTAAAAAGAAGAAAGAGAACTTGGATCCAAAATTACTCAGTCTATCCTCATTGGATCTACTCAAGCCTGTTCCAGATCATACACCCTCTGATCTGAAACCTTTATCAAGGGCAACTTATTCTCCTAGTCTGGATGCAGTCCCATCCAGCGTGCCCTCTCCCTTTTTAGAAAGGCGCTCCAAATCTCCTTCCTTAGCATCTTCTCATTCCTCCAGGAGTCTTGGAGAAGCAGATGCGGAGAGGATGGTGAGGAAATTCTTCACAGTGCAAGTACAGATGGGAGTTATGGTTTCTATCCCTTCGGGTCAGGAAGTCTGATCATATTCTCCACCCATTACAGCTCCTTTTCTAATCCAACCTGTTTTATAGTCATTAGATCAGAGCATTCCAGTTCTTTCTCTTTCTGATCCAAAGAAAGCACAGTCTTTGAATCCAAGTACTGCTCTGAGTGCACCAGCTTCTACATTGCTGGAGCAGGATGATTCTCAGAGCTGTAGCATCCCTGTCAGATCCGGGAGGTTAGAATCAACTCCGAGGTTTTCAGTGCTCTCTCTTCCTCTGGAGTCTCTGCACTGGACAGCTTGGCTCCTGCGTCTGACTCAAGTGGAATGTTTTCAGGGTGGAGGGAGGTGACCAGCCAGAGAACTGTTTCTCGGCTCCCTAGTCTTCCTTCTGCCCAGAAAATTTGCCTTAAAGGTTGTGAAGAGTGTTTTCTGCTCTGGCAGTTCAGATGGGTCATACCCGCTCGGATGAACCCTCTACTTCTCAAATGACTTTGCACCGTGATCCTCAACATCCACCCAGGAAGACCCTAGGAAGAGAGAGTGCAAAAGGAGGCACTTGGACTGTCCACAAGAATCTGTCACTGAGGATACTGATTTTGATGGAGAGAGGTCTCCAGAGTCACCACTCGATTTCTCATTTGGAGATATTCTTGAGCTCCTTAAGCAGAAGGTTGATTGGTCTTCCCAAGAGTCTTCTCCGGAGGAATCAGTATTTCTGGCAATCTTTGGAACAAGCCCATCTACCTCCTTGGTGACTCTGCCCGCTAATGAGCTCATTGATCTAATCTCTAGCTGGGCATGGAAGGAACCTGATATGGTTGAGCCAATCCCCAGGAGACCAAAACCGGATTCTCGTCCCACCAGTAGGCAGGGAATTTTGGGGTAAAGGGGTGTCAGTAGATGCCAAGGTTGTGGTGGCAGCTCCAAAAAAGGAACTCACGGAACAGAGTTGCCTAACAGAGTCTAAGGTGATTGACAGGTTTGGGAAGTGTGTTTATGGGTCAGGGACTTTTGAACTCGGATTGCTGAACATTTAGCACATTTTATAAGGCTTCAAAGAGATTTGTTTAAAGAGCTATTGAAATCTCATTCTGAAAAAAAAACTGCTGAGGCTCAATCTTCAGTAGTCTCTCAGTTAGCTACACTACAAACTATATCTCATTCTTCCATGAGGTTATCTTGCATGCTGCAGAAGGCGCCTAAAGGGCCGCGTGTTCAGGTATTTCCATGTGGAGGCATGTCTGGATGCTGCTGTGTGATTTTGCGGAGCTCTTCAAGTTCTAGTTTGTCAGTGCTCCCTTTGGCACTTCTTTGTTTGCCCCCAGAGTGAAGGACACAGACTCCATGTGTGAGAAAGATGGAAAGACCCTGTCTGAAGTGGGAGTATGTTTTTTTGACCCCCTCAAAGGACCTTATCCAGGAATCAGCTGGGGGGGGTCAAAAATGTAGTTCAGAAAATCACAGGGTCCTTTCCAGGACACACACGGAGAATAGTCTTCCTAGAGGCAGAGGGGGGAGCTATGATGGAAGGAGACACCTCAGTGGCAGAGGAACCCCCCAAAACTGGGGGTCTAGAGATTCCTCTTCTGACAGACCCTTTCAACACTCCTGAATGGAGGTTCGATTTGCCTACCTCTGGAGATAGTTGGGTGTCACTTATGTCTGCACCAGAGAGCCTAGCTAGATATAACAAAATATAGTTTGGTGCAGAGAATTCTTTCCAGAGGTTATATAACTACATTTTCCTTATCCTCACCATTGTCGAGAAGAAAATTTTCCTGATGTTCCACCCAATCAGAGGAAAGCAGCAGCACGCGAAATCCAAAAGCTGCTAGAAAGTCATCCAACCCAGCAGATCAAATAGAATCTGGAACTTAACCAAGATTCTTTTTAAGTGTCAAAGAAAACAGGACATGAGACATATTTTGGATCTCAGTGTATTGAACAAGTCAGTTTAACACGCAAAGTTCCAGATTGTCAGGGTTCAGTCTATTCTGCCTCTCCTGGCAAGGACGACTGGATGTGCTCTATAGATCTTCAGCTGATCTGGAAGGTACTTGAGCTTCTGGCTGGGAGTCTCACTATCTGTTCAGACCACTGCCCTTTGTCCTCACCACAGCTGCCAGGGTGTTCAAGTGCATGGCAGTGGTAGCGGCTCACCTGAGACTGCAAGGATTCCAGGTGGTTCATTACTGGCCTGACCAGACATCGATTGATAGAAGCATGAGATTAGGCACTACAGACTTGTTCACATCTTGGAATAACCATAAATATAACGTGTCATTTTCAATCAACCCAGATATTAGAGTTCATAGGAGCAGTGTTCATCACATTATCTGTGGTAGCTTCTCTTCCACTGTCAAGAGTGCAAATAAGGATGCAGGTCAGGCAAATAATTTGTGGTACCAGAATTTCAACCAGATTGCTTCTGCAAGTCCTGGGATCAATGTCAGCATTAATTATTTTAGTGCCTTTTAGCACAATTCCACATGAGAATTCCACAGTGATGCTAGCAATACAATGGTCAGTGCTCAGGTATGCAAACGATACCTTTACTGGGGGATGCAGTCGCAACAGGTGTTACAAGGTTGTCCTTTCATCCTTCCTCAGCCCAAGGCCATAGTGACCAAAGGGCTACCCAGATTTGGTGGGGGTATTTACTGGGCAAACCGTCTAAGGCACTTGGTCTCCAGAGAGTCCAACTTGCATGTCAGTGCTCTGGTGATGTGGGCAGTGCTTTTGGCGTTTCAGGCATTCCAAGACTCCTTATCAGGACAGTTGCAGTCCAAACTGCCAATATGTCAGTAGTTTGGTACATCAACCAAGGGGGGGGGACCAGATCTTATCACCTGCGTTGAGAAGCCCTCAGAGTGTGGCAAAGGACAATGTCTTCCAACCACTTTCTAATAACCATGCATATTCCGAGGAAATCCAGTGTGATAGCAGACAAACTGAGCAGGTCCATCTTACTATTTCATGAGTAGTTTCTCAACAGCAAAGTGTCAGAAATGATTTTTCAGACAGTGGGGGCCGCCTTGCTGTTAACTTTTTGCATCTCCCCTATACAACAAGTGCAGCAGCTTCTTTGCCCTGATCACCCTACCAAGGGAATTGGTGAGAGATGCTGTACTCCATGTACTCCCCCCCCCCCCCCCCAGTGTTCTGTATGCTTAATCTCAGACTTCCTCAATTCCCATATTCCTTCAGAAAGCAGCCTAGTTGAAGAGCAAAGTGATGTCCTCATTGCATTTTACTGGCCTCGACAGATTTGGATTCCTTTCCTTTGGTCTCATCTGCTGTATCCACCTTAGATTCTGGATCCAGTGCCAGACCTCCTATCTCACCCAAGCATGGTTCATAGGTTCTTAGATGTGTACTAGGCTAATGGCCCTGAAGCCTTTATAAGCCTAGCCCAAAGAAGTGCCCTGTCATCATGCCGCCTGACGTTCGTTCCCAGTGCCTCTATCAAGTAGACCTCCTGCAGTGACCCCGGGGTGAACTTTATATTTCCCATCCACTCATCAGGATTTCTCTTGAGGGCCAGTGAGGTGATCTGCTTGACATGTATGGGAAATCTGTTCCAGAGCATGGGCAGTCTCTGGGTTATGAACCTATCCGTCTAGCATGTTCTGTTGATTGTGGTAATGAGGTTGAGATTTCTGGAGCATGTGGTGCGGAGGGATTTGGATTTCTTTAGATGTAGCATTTCTAACAGAGCTGGGGCAGACATGGCTTTGCAAGTCCAGCAGAGATCACCTTAAAAGACAATAGCTGGAGTTTGTTTGAGTCTGCCCGTGTAGGACATTTGTTTAAGGCCTAGAATCCTCTTCGTGAGGTACTTTTGTGGCCTTTCCAGCTGTTTCATGTGTCTAGTGAGGTACATGCCTAATGGGGCATTATACACGATGACAGGCCTTATGAGGGAAGAGTAGAGAGAGAGATGTTGACTTCTTTTTTTTCTGGATGCAAAACCCTTGGTAATGAGTTGTGCCAGATAGAAGACTTTCTCACCACAGTAGCAATGTGGTGGTCGAAGGAGAGGTTGCTGTAACCTGTCTCCAGGTATCTTATAACGCCTTCAGTGTTCAGTGGGCTCCCATCGATGTCGTAATTAGTGGGAACTGAGTTTTCCCCAAAGAGGATGTCTATGTATTTTTTGGCATTAAGCTTAAGGCTATGGTTTCAACACCAGTCATTGGTCTCAATTAGGCCTTTCTGTAGGATGTCTGCATCACTTGGGGAGTTAACAATTGCTCCCAGCTTGCAGTAGTCAGCCAGAGTTCCCCCATGTTGGCCTGAAACAGGAGAGGACCCAGGACTGATCCCTGTGGGACTCCACTTGTGACTGGTCAGCAGTCTGGGTAGGAGTCCGCTGCTTTCACACTGTGGGTTCTATTTGTGAGCCAGTTTGCAACCCACCTAGTGATATAGGGATTGATACCTAGTTTGGTGAATTTATCAATAATTCCTGAGTGGGGAATGGTAACAAAAGCCTTGGCCAGATCAAGGTAGTCTGTATGAATTGCCTTGCCCTCATCCACAGCTCTCATGACTGACGCAAAGAAGTCAACCAGGTTGATCAGTCATGATCTACCTTTCACAAAACCAAATTGCATGGGGTCTAGAGTTTAGAGATTCCCTATATCCTTGTTACTTAGGTCCATGATGATGATGTGCTCCATAGCCTTACATATCAGACTCGTCAGGCTAATGGGGGTGATAATTCCTACCATCTGTAGTCACTCCCCCTTTATGGAGAGGGATGAGTGTAGCAGTGCACCATTCAGTAGGGACAAAACCTGAGGTGAGGGTGTGATTGAACAGGGCACTCTGATGTGGTGCCAGTTCACTTTGTAGTTCATGTAGAACACATCCAGGGATATTGTCATGTCCTGTGGAAGTTGTATTCTTGGCCTTGGACAATGCAGCTTTAACCTGTGCTGCAGTAATGCTGGGTGCCTAGCATTCCTCCGGTGTTGTGATTGGACCTTTAGGGGGGAGAGAGGGGTAAAGTTGGCACTGAATCTGTAGGCCAGTTGTTGTTGTGTCTTTCGGCTTTTCCCGGTTAGGGGTTGCCACAGCGGAACTCCGGTCCGCTAATGATTGGCAGTAGATTTTTACATGCCAAGTTGCCAGCTCTGACACACAACCTTCAACGAAGGTACGCCCAGTATGTTGGCAATGTCTGTTTGCTCAGTATAGGAAGTGCCATTGTGCAGTAACTCAGAGCAAACCTGGGTATTGCCATGGGAGATTCTTGATATAACTATAGAAGGCTTTGTGGTTGTTTTTAGTGTCTGCCGCAATTCTGCCTTCATAGCTGGCTTTAGAGGTTTTGATGAGGGATCTCAACTTTTTGTTGAAACTAGAAAGTTTTTTCCAGTCTTGGGACTTCTCCTTTTTGTGCAACAGTTTCTTCCTTCTGTTGTAGAGTTTAATGGCAGGGGACCACCAGATAGGCTTCCTTTTTTTGGAGGGGAATGTCTTGGTTCTATTGGGTATGGCTAGTTACATGCATTTATGTACATGTTCGTACAGTGCATTGGTGTATTGTTTGGCAGTCATGCATCTATTTTCTATTGACATGGGTGCCGTGAAGTTAGCCACCTCTGTTTTTAGGAGCCCAAAGTCAGCTTTGGAGAAGTTTTTCATGGTGGTTACCTTTGCGGGGGGTGTGGGTGAGATCTGGATTTCCATAGTGATTAGTTTGTGGTCGGATCTAACCAGGGAGAAATTGACTATTGGTGTAGAACAACAGTTGCCCCTGTTGGTAATAACTAGGTCAAGGATGTTGCTTCCCCTAGTGGGGGCAAGAATGAGCTGAATTGGAATTGATGAATTCCAGGAAGCATTGGGCCAGTGTATTGGTGCATAAGTAGTTTTCTCAGTTGCTGGAGGGGTAGTTGAATTGTTGGGTTGGACTCTAATAGTTTCCATAGTGCTTGGGAATGTGGAGTGAGAGTCTTGGGACATGGTTGGGGACCTATAGCAGGCTACGACCTGAATCGCTGTCTTACCCAGTGTTTGTTGTACCTGAAGTATCTCATTTCAGATGGGTTATGCTGGGCTACTAGTCTGGAGGTGTGCATATCCTTTATGAATATGGAGACACCACTGCCTTTGGAGCTTCAGTCCATGTTCTGGGGCTAAAAGGTATGGAATGAGTTATAACCCGGTAGGGCAGGGGTGCTTTCTTCTACTTTAAACCAGGTCTCTGTTACAGCACAAATGTCTACGTTCTCCATTTTGAGGAGTGCTTCAAGCAAGTGCATCTTGAGATTTAGACTTCTGGCATTGAGCAGCATGACCCTCAGATTGCATTTATTTGTAGCTGTTACGGTGATAATTTGGTCTTTGCAACATCTGCTAAAAAAAGGCACTATAGGGGGTGGCAAGAACCTTAGCCAGTATCCAGAAACCCAGGGGTGAAGGATGTAGGCCATCTCTGGCAAAGCATTGAGGTCTGTCAGTCATGTCATCCCAAGCAGACAGATACTGGATCCCCTTAGAATGACACCAGAAACTTAGCCAATTGTTGAAGTCAGTCATTTTCTCTGACTGCGGTACCATTCTTGGTGACTGTAGGATGCTGCTCAGGGCTTGGGCCACATAATCCGAGAGCTCGTCCATGTGTCTTTTCATGTAGTCCAGGGAGGTGCATCTGGTCATTCACACCCACATGGACAGTGACTGTCATACTTGTCCATGTTGTGGAGTGACCCGGGTGTGTGTGTTGTGTCAGATTCTGGCATCTGATAGCGGACTGTTACCTTCTCCTTATTCAACCCAGTGAGTGGGATATCGGTGTGCTTCACTATTGAGTCACTTGTTAGTATATTGGGCAGGCTGTTTTGCCTTAGGGGCTTAGGTTGAGGGGCACACTGTGTAGGTGAGCTATGTATCTTGTGGTTTGTGCTGTGTTGTGCTGGTTGAGTGGTTCACCCAGATATCTCAAGTCTCAAACTAACAGCATGGTTTCTCCAATTCTTTTAATAGGCGGTCAACCCGTGCCCTGTTCCCTGTCCATTCCATATTTTGTCTTCCCATAAACCTTCTACTAGAAAGCTCTACAGGAGTAAATGGAAAGGTTTGTTTGTTGGGCAGAGGAAAATCAGATAGACCCCTTCTCAGCTCCAGTTCAATCTGTTCTAGAATTTTTAGCGAATTTATTTAATAAAGGTACTAGTTCATCAACTGTTAGTCTTGTTTGCAGCAATTTCTAACTTTCTTGTGGGCTTTCAGAATTCTTCACTGGCTTCTAAACTGTGCAATGCCTTTTTGAAAAGTGCTCTTCTGCTAAGAACCCCTTATAAAGTCCCCCCATGCCATCAAGGGATTTAAATTTGGTACTGCAAGCCTTTATTCAGTCTTCCTTTTCAGTAGGCAGCTAGATGTGATCTTACATTTTTGACCTGGAAAACTATATTTTAGTTGCAATTACATCTGCTAGAAGAATTTCGGAACTTCGAGCATTGTCTTCTAAGCCATCATATTTGACTTTTTTTATAAGGTTAGGTTACGTTACTTGTCAGTGCTTCATTCTTAAGGTGGTGTCAAAGAGTCCAGTATCAACCAATCCATTAATTTACCAGTATTCTTTCCAAAATGTACAAATAAAGGGTATATATGCTGTACTTACTGGATGTCCATAGACAGTTACTTTTATATCTACACAAAACAAAAAAGATGAGAAAGACAGATCAACTATTTGTTTCCTTTACACACAATAATTTGTGGGTGAATATGTTGCAAAGGTAAGTCTAGCTACATGGTTGGTGGATTCATTTTCTTGTATTTAGATTAAATGTAATCTCCCCTTACCAAAGCCCTTAAAGGCTCACTCAACCAGATCTGTGGCAGCTTCTGCTGTGTTTCAGTCTAGAGCTTCTATGGGTGATAAAGTTGTGGCTGTAACTTGGTCAAATCTTCATACTTTAATCACTCATTACAAACTAGGTCTAGTCTCAAGGGGACGAGCAGCCTTTGGCTCAACCATACTCAGGAATATCCTTCCTTAGAGTTCATCCAGGATTTTAGGTAGCTAGGGACTTTGTCCCATTACTTGAGGAATGAATGAAAATAGACAACATTATGCTAGTTTCCATCTTACATCAGCAGAGGAGAAAGTCTTCATTGATTGCATGTCCGTAGAAAATTGAGATTCTTCATGCATCATGCAAATATTCCGGCAGCTTGATCAATTGATGTTCTTCATGTTTCACTGTTGCAGTCATTACATTTGGGTTGTCTGCCTGCAGGTAGCCCTCAGCCGGCTTGAATATCAAAGTCTTGGGTCCTGTGTCGGATGCTGTCTCATCTTCCATGACGTCAGGTAGTCAGGGGGATGAAGTATGCAGCCGACGTCATTACATCAGTCTTTCTTACCACGCAGTGCCCGAAGCAGAAGCAGTTCGCAAGTGCCGGTCGGCCGACTCCTGAAATTTTCTTTTTCGAGTTTCAGAACCAAAGTTTTCAAAAAAGCTAAGTACCCCATTGGAGATCCTTTTTCTTGCTCTAAACCGATGTCAGTAAAAGTTAACAATTGTATTACCTGTGGAAAGCAAATACCTCATAAAGATTTTAATTCGTACTCCATTCCTTGCTTAGGCCCAGACCACGATGTTCCTCGCTGTCGGTTTTGTGCCTTATTCAATCCTCGTACTATTCGTCGTCAGTCCATTTTTCCAGCAAACTTTTTCGGTACTCTGTTTAAATATCCAGAAATGGCTTTGGTAAGTCATCCGACTACTGACTTTCTGAAAAAAACGTAAAGATAAAGACAGACCGCATAGGTCCAAATCTGCCGACGACGCTTCCATTAAGCTAGTTGCCAGTTCGCCGGTACTCAGTGAGGCGCTTTCGCAGCCCCTGATACTCGCTACTTCAGATTTGCAGGCCTCTACTGAGACCCATTTGGAGTCCGGTATGCCACGAGATGCTCCTTCAACTATAGAACCTGCGGATGTCTCTGCCTTGGATGGATCATGAGCCGCTGTGCAGGCACCAGCTTCTGAGGGTGTACTCAGGCCTACGGACTTGAATTTCAAACCGATGCCATCTTCAAGGCCTAAAACAGCCCACGACTAGAAAACCGACGTCCAAACCGCATGGTCAGGCCCATATGCCTAAAAAACAAATAAGAATGTCTGAAGACCTTCTTACTTTAATTAAGGGAAGCCAGCCTTCTCCCTCTGAGACCTAGCATTGATTATTCTGATCAGGATTCTGAAATTTCTGTTTCTTCTGATTACCAGGATTTACCCTCATCTACCTATGAGGATTCTGATGCAGAGGACTCAATTCCCTCTCCTTCCCCATCCAGAAGATTTTTCTTTTGGTGAAACCTTGCACACTCTTAGGGAGCATTTCTGCTGGGAGAGCCAGGATACTCTGACTTCAAAAAGAGGCTTAAGGAATTCTTACTCCTACCTCAACACAGGCCTTTAGCTATCCCTCCTGTCCTGGACATTATTGATGATGCCTTCTTGGAATCCAGCCTGGCCCCAGACACTTTACCTCCGGCTCCCAGGAAACCTGATAGGTATAACAGTGTACCTGACTCTCACAAGTTCCTTTTCAAGAATCCTGCTGCAGACCCAGAGACCATTTCCCAGGGACCCAAAGGCATTAAGGCTACTACTGCCAAAAAACCTACCCCCTCTAGTAGAGATTCCAGGGCCTTGGACAGATTGAGTAAGAAGGTATACATTTCTGCTACTTTGACCATTAGGGCCTTAAACTGCCAGTTTTATAAAATATCCGCAACATATTATGGGACTACTTTAAACAAAAAAAATGATGTTGATTCCTGACTGTGCTGAAAATACAGAATTATAGGATTTAATGCATTCTGCTGAGCAAGTTGGTAAACAGCAATGTGTTTTTGATTCTTTAGCAGAATTTTGCAGGGCTGCTGTCACTGGGTCTGTTCTTAGAAGGCATGCTTGGCTTAAGGAGCAAGCTTTGCCAGATCATGTTAAAGCTAAATTACTGGATGCTCCCTTAAACCAAGATCGCCCGTTTGGCAACAAAACAGAAGTCATCCTTAAAAAGATGGAGGAAAAAGCTAAATATGTGCAAACTGTTAAAGATTTCCTGCAAGTACAGTCTCCCAGATTCAGTAGGCATTAGCCTTCTATGAATTGGTCCTTTCGTGCCTCTTCCAGGCCTTCTCAGTCCAAACCCAGAAACAGCAGACCACTTGGTCTACAGTCTCAAGGTACTCACAGGCCTAAGCAGTGGGGAGCTTCCACTTCCAAAGCTGGAAGCAGTAAGACACCCCCCTATGGAAAACTGTCACAATGATTTAACCTTAAACCTTTCCAGCCGTGCTCAACTGCATGCTCCCTTAGCGGGAAAGATTGCACTGTATGCAAAAAACTGGGAACTCATTACCCAGGACAAATGGGTTTTAAATAGTTTCCCAAGGATACAGATTCCACGTCCACACCTTACCAACCCCAAACGGTTGGCCAGACCTACCCCCAAATCAGTGGGCAGAGGCTCAACAGCAGGTTCTCTCTCTTCTAAGTATCAGGGCTATTCAACCTGTCCCACCAGAAGAAAGGGGACAAGGGTTTTACTTAACTTTTCCTGGTACCCAGAAAAGACAGCTCCTGGCGTCCTATCCTGGACCTCTCTATTCTAAACATTTTTTTGGTAATTCCAAAATTCAAAATGCTGACACTTCATCTGCTTCCTATGCTAAGCAAGGATGCCTGGTTGGCAACTTCAGACTTAAAGGAAGCTTACCTGCACATTCCAATAAGGGAATCTTGCAGGAAATACCTATGCTTCAGAGCAGGCTCCATGCACTATCAGTTCTCTGCACTTCCCTTTGGCTTGTGTACTGCGCCCAGGATATTCACAAAGTGCCTAGCTCCAGTCATTGCATTTTGCAGGCAAATAAATATTCAAATATATCCATACCTGGGCAATTGTCTAATTCAGGCAGAAAGCCAGGACATGTTACTAAATCTGGCATTTGTAAAGAAACTTCTAACCTCACTGGGGTGCACCATAAACGAAAAGAAATCTCATCTAGTACCCTGCCAACAAATTGCATTCCTGGGAGCAAGCTTGATCACAACTTCACAGATGGCTTACCTCACGCCAGAGAAACAAGTTTATTTGACAGCCTACTTCAAACTACTGGCTACAAAGACCCAGCTATCTGCAAGGAAAATCCTGCAAGCCCTGGGGTTCATGGCCTCTTGCATTCTACTAATTCCATATGCAAGACTGCACATGAGGAAACTACAGTGGTATCTAAAAAGCCTATGGTGTCAACATTCAGAGGACCTGGAATCAATGATTTCTGTCATTCCTTGCTTAAGGACAGAGTTCCTTTGGTGAGAAGAGGCCTGCTACAACAACAAGGGACTGCCAATCATTCTACCCCCTGCTGCCCAAACCATAACAGATGCATCAGACTATGCATGAGAGGCTCACCTGGCAGGGCAGTGCATTCAGGGCAAATGGAACCAGAGTCAGATGCACCTGCATATCAATCAAAAAGAAATATTAGCTGTACAGAATTCACTGACAGCCTTCAAGGACCACATTCTTCCAGGACAATTATTGGTGAAGACAGACACCACTGTTATGTGGTACATAAGCAGGGGGAACCCAGTCTTATCCTTTCTGCAGACTAGCCATGGCTCTGTGAAACACAGCCTTGAGCTACCAAGTCCACCTACAAGCTCAGTGCCTGCCAGGCAAACTAAATTCACTGGCAGACGACCTAAGCAGAAATCTCATGTACCCACATGAGTGGAAACTGGAACCAAAGATATTCAACATTTTGAAAAACAAATGGAGGAGCCCAGAGATGGACCTGTTTGCCTCCCCTCAGAACTACCAATTGAACAAATTCTGCACAAGAACTCCCCACAGCCAAGCTTGGGAAGTGGATGCCCCGTCCTTCACCTGGGAAAGCCTCTCAGTCTATGTCTTTTCCCCCCTTTGCCTCTCCTCGCACAAGTTTTGCTAAAGATCAAACAAGACAAACCAAGGACAATACTGATTGCACCAGACTGGCCACGCCAACACTGGTACCCCAATCTTGCAGAGTATGTCACTGCTGGATCCATGGTACCTGCCTCAGACCCCTTCCTTGCTGTCCCAGCAGGAGGGACAGATTCTGCACCCCCAGCTTCAAACCCTGAACCTTGCAGCCTGGCTAATTCCCTGAACTCTCCAATAGCTTCACTCAGTAAGCAGGTGCTAGATGTCATTCTGGAAGCCAGGAGGGCCTAGTACTAGAAAATCCTATGCTGAAAAGTGGAAAAGATACTGCTCCTAGAGCCAAACTCAAGGGATGGGCACAACAGTGCCCAGCTTACCGCATATTCAATACTTAACAGAGATGCTCCACAAGGGCCTTTCCTTCTTATCAATTAAAATTCATGCCTTGGCAATTTCAGCACATTATAATACTGAGTCACCCCTCTTCTCTCATCCCCTGCTGAAACAGTTCCTCAGAGGGGCCAAAAATTTGACCACCCAGGAGAGCCCCTACTCCAGCCTGGGACCTTAACTTTGTATTGGAAAAGCTCACACTATCTCCTTTTGAGCCAGCTGCAACTGCAGAGTTTAAATTCCTTTCTTGGAAAACTGCTTTCCTTCTAGCCATTACTTCAGCAAGGAGAATGTCTGAACTTCAGGCCCTCATGGCAGTGGAGCCCTTCATCATCTTCCATGCTGACAGGGTGTGCCTCAGGACCAACTCTACCTTTATACCCAAGGTGGTATCCAGTGTGGCCCTTAATCAGTCCATTCGTTTGCCTACCTTTTTTTCCTAATCCACAGAACAAAAGAGAACGAATACTACACTCTTTGGACGTGCACAACTAAGATTTTATTTGGACAGGACGAAGCCTTTCAGAAAAACTGAACAGCTGCTATTTACCTTTCTTGCAGGGGCAGAGGGGAAGGCCATTTCAAAGCAAACCATTTCTAAGTGGATAGGCCACTGCATTCTTTTCTGCTATAAGCAACATGGAAAACCTACCCATCAAGGGGATAAGATCACATTCCACCAGGGCTGCATCTGCCTCTACAGCCTTTCTCAGAGGTGTCTCTACCAGAGACATTCTAGAAGATGATACCTAGAGCTCTGTATATACCTTCACCAAGCATTACCATTTGCCTGTGTTTTCTAAATCAGCAGCTGGTTTTGCCCACTGCAGTCTTGCAGGGCTTAATAGCTGGTCCTAAGCTCTCTAACTTCCTCCTCCCGGCCTTAGCTTTGGGAATCTACCCAAATGTAATGACTGCAACAGTGAAACACGAAGAACATAGTACAGTTGTGTACACTTACCATAAATGTAGATGTTTGAGTGTATTCACTGTTGCAGTCCTGGATGTTCATCATGTTACTCTGCTGCAGTCATTACACTTGGGTTATCCTGCAGTCAGGCAGTCCCCCAGTCGGCCAGAGTTCCGAAGTCTTGGTCCGGCGTCGGTTGCTGTCGCTTCCTCCTTGACGTCAAAGCGCCAGCCTCCTTGACGTCAAAGCGCCAGGGGTATACAAGATGCATCCAACGCCATTTTCTTCAGTCTTTCTTGCCGCACGGTGCCCGAAGCAGAAGCAGTTCGCAAGTGCCGGTCGGCCGACTCCTGAGATTTTCGAAGTCTAATTTCAGATCCGAAGTCTTCAGTAAAGCTAAGTACCCTGTTGGGGAAACTTTTTTCTTGCCTCAGACCGATGTCAGAAAAAGTTAATTGTATTTCTTGTGGGAAGCAAATACCTCATAAGGACTTCCACTCTTACTGTATTCCATGCCTAGGCCCTGATCACGACGTCACTAGTTGTCGGTTTTGTGCTAGATTTAACAAATGCACTATAAAAAGTTTTGATTTTGCTTTGTACTACTTTGGCCGAAAATTCAATTATACTATGCCGTCGGATCAACCGACAACCGCAATTCCGAAAAAACGCAAAGACAAGGATAGACAGGCATCCGAGGTCCAAAACAGACGACGAAACCTCTTCTAGGCCAGTCGCCGGTTCTCAGGTGAGGCGCTTTCGCAGCCCCTGACACCTGCTACCTCAGAGCCCACAGGCTGCCTCCGACTCCCACGTGGAGACAACTAGGCCTCTGGAAACTCAAGGTATTGGGCCTACGGAAACTAATCCCTCAGATGGGTCCAGAGCCGCTGAGCAGGCATCGACTTCTGAGGGTGTTTTCAGACCTTCACTACTTACCGTTAAAGCAACAACCAAGACAAAAGTACCATTTAAAGACAAAGAAGCAAGTACAGCATTCTCCTGGACAGTCCTCCATGCCTAAGAAACAGATGCTTAAAATGGCCGAAGAACTCATTACTCTAATCAGGGGTTCCCGTCCCCCTCCTGAGAAAAGGCCTAGGCGGGATACAGACTATGATTCCTCTGATCAGGTTTCCATTTCCTCTGATTCCTCTTCAGACCAGGGATACTCTCTACCTCCCTATGAGGACTTTGATGCTGAAGAATTGTATCCCTTTAGCCTCTCCTCCTGAGGATTATTCTTTTGGGGAAACTTTACATACCATGAGGGAGCATTTCCATTGGGAAAGTCAGGATTATTCAGAATCCAAGAAAAGGCTCCGGGATTTCCTTTTATTGCCTCAGTACAGGCCCCTGGCTATTCTGCCTGTGCTAGACATTGTGGATGATGTGTTCTCTGAATCCAGCTTATCTCTTGATTCTTTGCCCCCTGCACCAGCCAAGCCGGATAGGTATTACAGAGTCCCTGACTCTCACACGTTTCTTTATAAAAACCCTTCTGCTGATCCAGAAACTATTTCCCAGGGTCCAAAAGGGGTTAAGGCTTCCATTGCAAAAAATCTAGTACCCTCTGACAGAGATTCCAGAGCTTTGGATAGATGGGGGAAGAAAGTTTACACTTCTGCAACTTTAGCAGTAAGGACTTTAAGTTGCCCGTTTCACATGCTTAAGTACCAACAATATTTAATGGCTCAGTTAAAACAGAAAATGCTTGCAAGCTCAGAAGCTCCTGACTATAAAGAAATGCAGGATTTATTACATGCAGTAGAACAGGTGGGAAAACATACTCTTGCAATGTGGTTTTGATTCTTTAGAGGCCTCTTGTAGAGCCGCAGTTACAGGTTCTGTGATTCGAAGACATGCTTGGTTGAAAGAAAAGAGTTTACC
>NC_056744.1:407587873-407590373 GCF_019279795.1 Protopterus annectens | reverse complement strand
CCAGCATTAAGCCTGTGTTCATATTTGCAGAGGAAGAAGCTACTCCTTTTTTTGTTTACATGTCCTCTTCCAGACTAATGCTTATATGAGGGATGTAAAAGATAACGAGGTGTAGTGACCATGCCTTATGCACTGTTATGGGCGGATGCTTACAGCTGTGTTGTTGTCATTGTTTCCTGTTTTTTTCTCCTTAAAGGAGTTGCAGTGCTTTCAGAAGACGAATTATCAGCTATGTCTCCTACTGCAGCTGCTGTAGCAAAGGTCGTGAAACCTGGTATGAAATTGACTGAGGTAAGTGCAAATTGTGCGTCTTGTCACCTTCACGTAGATATTTTGAGCTGTAGCACCTTAAATGACTACTTTAAATCAGTTCATTTCAGTGCTTTTTGCACAGGCATCTCTCTCTTTGGCCACCCATTCTATTTTATTTTGCATGTATTAATTTTCATTGGTTTTCTAAATATTTGCTGTTAAGGAACCCCAATATATGTATAACTGGTCAAACCCATACTTGGATATTAAATTCAGTAATGTTCTGCATTTGAATGCCCAAGTCTAATCATTTCTGTGCATAGCTCTGTCTGCCATCTGTCAGAATCATAACGAGGCCATCAAAAAGCAAAGGGATTTCAAAGTCCTAGCATATAGATTTTTGCCCGTGTAAATGTGCACTTTCAGGACGACAAAGTGGAGCATAGTCTCATGCTGGAGGATCCTGTAATTACAGACGCACCCAATATGTAAACACAGACTATACACAAAAACTTCCCTTCTCTGTGTAAATATGTGTATGCATATATATGTATGTGGTTTCCCTGCAGTTTATCAAATGTACATTTGATAACTGCAGTGGGTGATGCTAATAGTCGAATGTCAGAATTGTTGCATGTCTCTCATCAAAAAAGGTAAGTGGGGTTTGAGTAGGGGAGGAAGTGTTTGTGCATATTTTTGGAGTTTAGGGTTATGGAAAGGGTTGGGTATGGGCGCAACTTTAGTGTGTGTGTGCGTGTGTGTTTGCACGCATGTGCACCCATGCTAGGGTTAAGTAAGGAGATGGATCTAGTGTTTAGTGTTTGTGTTGGTGCACATTTATGTTTCTTTCCCTCTCAAGTGTAGTGGTAGTGTTATAGAAACTATTTTTCCCCCCATGGTAAGGTGTATGGTTAGGAGGCGTAAAGTTAGTGTGTTGGGGGACATTCCAGACTGCCTTAGTAATGCCTGCTATACCTAACCCTACACCTTAACTTGAAAAACCCTTTGTGTAACAGATATACTAGATGCTAGTGTTATGCAGGGGTTTTAGTATTCATTGCAGAAAAGGATATTGTCTTTTCCCATCTTTTTTTAACAGGAAACATCTTTGTTAAATGTTCACGTGTATGATTTAAGCAGTTATGCATTTATATAAATGAAAACAAACCATATTGATAGTTTTAGTTGCAAATATTATACACTTACAATATATCCAGTCACTGTCAGTCAAACATTACATAGCCCATTTACAGCCTGCCTTCTTTTAAACCACATTCTTAAAAATCAAATTAAAATGTCCACTCCTGTGGCAGGTTAGCGCTCTGGTTCTGGATAAACAGAATATAATCATAAAACACAGATGAACCCAAGCGTGAGCAGGAACTAGTCACTCAGATATAAAAAATCCAGTCACTTTGAAGTAGAAAATCCAATATTTAATCCAAAAATCAACGGGAAAGGACAATCAGATAAGCGCTTTCGCAATGTAGCTTCTTCAGATCTATTACATACTCATTGAATATCACTGTTATATATACTTGTTTCAATTCAGTAATTAAACAGTTAAGTAAACAATTAGTTGACTGATCCACAGAATTTAAAGAGATAAAATGTTGAACCAGCAAATGTATGTGCATATCTAGAGTGCATTGGTGTAAGCACTTATAATAAAAACAGTAATACAGATAAATACAAGTAAAAACATAAGACATATATGTACATATACACTGCCATAAATAAATTTATTAAAATAAAATTTATGCTAAATAATAAATAGTAAAAATATTTAGTAAAAATTTTATTATTTGATATTCCTTTGTCTCAATTTTGGTTTAATTGAGGCCCTTTCATTCAGACCACAGCCTTTATCGGCTTTTAACAATATTATCCATTTTGTTTCCTTTCCCTCTGTAAGTTTTTATGTCACCTCCCCTCGGATTAGGAGTTATTACTTCCAATACTTTGAATAAAAACGTATGTTCAGCATTGTGAGTTACAAAATGCTTTGCTAGGGCATTGTGTAATGTTCCCTTCTTCATATGATATACGTGCTCTCTCATTCGATCCCTAAGCGGGCGGTTGGTCTTGCCCACATAGAATGAGGAGCATGATTGACAGGTAGCTAGATAAATGACATGTGATGTCATACAGTTGGCGTCAGCATGTGTATTAAATGTCTTCTGTAAGTCTGGGTGGAAGAAGTGAGTTGTACTGTCAATAAGTGAACAAAAATTACAGTGACCACATG
>NC_056744.1:406380373-406550373 GCF_019279795.1 Protopterus annectens | reverse complement strand
AACCTGATAATAAAAGAAGTCCACCCAGAAACTCTAAAAACTAGTCTTCACTATTTCCCTTCTCCAAGGCCTGGGATTCACCATAAACTTTAGCAAGTCTTCTGGGGTCTATATTAAAAGCCTGAAAGGCCTGACCAGCGAATATATGTACGTCGACACGTAAATGTTGATTTGCATAAACAGCAAAACACATAATCGGTGAAAATCACAACGCTGAACATGTTAGTCAAGCAAGAGCGCCTCACAGGTACTTTCAAACAAACATACAAAACTTAAATTAACCCACTTTTGCAGGGGGGCAAGCCCCCCTGCACACCCCCTACTGAAATATACCAACTCTGACACCATACTACAGCGAGGAGAAGGATATATTTCCTTATCCCCATGATCACGCTGCTGGCTAAACAAACACGTTCGACATTGTGATTTTCGGCTATTGCGTGTTTCGCTGTTTATGTACATTGACTTTATCTATGTACATGCATTCGCTGTTCAGGCCTTTTGGGTTTTTAATATTAACCCAGTCTTCTGTCAGTCCTTCCCAGGATGCAATTTTCATAGGATACAGACTAAGGACATATCAGACAATGACTTTCATCCCTCCTCAAAAAGTGGAAACTCTGCTCAACTGCTTCCACAGGCTACTCCCCTTAACCTCTGTCTCTGCCAGGGAATACTTGTGTATACTAGGTTCATGGCGTCACTCATTCCCATGCTTCCCCTAACCAGACTTCACATGTGGAAAATCCAGTGGTTTCTAAAACCCTTTGGAGTCAGCATGCCCATCCTCTGGAATTATACTCCCTCTTCTCCCATGCATAGAGAGAAATGAAATGGTGGGTTCAACAGATTCAGCTGAACCCAGGGCTTCCATTGCAACAACCAACCCCAGTTCAGGAACTCTACACAGATGTCTCGCACTTGGGGTGTGGAGCAACTCTTGGTTGCTTAAACGTCCAGGGCCTGTGGTCTCTCTCAATCAAGAAGTAACATAGTGTAAAAGAAATGAGAGCTTTGATCCTGGCACTTTAAGCCTTTCACTCCTCCCTACTCCCAGGACCCCTGCAGTTATTCACAGACAACACTATGTAAACAAATAGGGAGGCACCAAGTCATACCTGCTTTGCAGGTTGGCCCTTCAAGCATGGAAGTTTACCTCTAAAGGGACGGTTTCTTTGCAAGCAGTTTATATTCCTTTGGCTCAAAATGTGCCGGACGAAGCACTCAGCAGGTCCATAACACAATCCCATGAATGAATGCTTCACAGGGATGTGTTTCTGGACATTGTCCACCAGTGGGGTACTCTTCAAATAGACCCATTTACCTCCCCCATGAACAGACAACTTCCAAAGTTTTGTGCTAGAGCTCCAGACCCTGTGATGTGAAAGATGGACACCCTGCATTCCCCACCTTTCCATTCATTTGGAAGGTCCTACTGAAAATACAGCTGGTCAAGCCAAAACTCTTGGTGACTCCCTTTTGGCCAAGTCAAGACTAGTTCCCTCCTCTTCTGCATTTAGCCAAGGGCAATCATCACAAGTTACCCCACAAGGTAGATCTTCTCACATAAGACAAGGTGTCGCTTATCCAGCCACATCTCCCCTCCCTGAATCTAACTCTGTGGGTGATGGGCTTTTGATCCTTTGTTGACGCCTTTTTTTCTGAAGATGTGCTTCTAGTCCTGCAGGAGGCCAGGAAACACAACACTAGGAGATCCTTTTTATCCAAATGGAGGAGGTTCACCATCTGGTGTCTAAAGAAAGACGTGGATCCATTTTCAGTGGACATTCCATTAGTTATTTCCAATTTATGTGAGCTACTTAAGGCTGGGTTGGACTTCTGTTCTGTTAAAGCTCATCTGTCAGCCATTTCATCATGTCTGCCTTTATATCCTTCTCTAGCTGCTAGGTTACAAGTTAAGCTTTTCCTCAAAGGTGTCCAGATTAGACCTCCCAGGAAACCTATCTGTCGTCCCTAGGATCTAAAGTTTGTCCTGGAGAAACTGACTCAGGCTCCTTTTGAGCCTGCAGCGTTAACTTCCATAAAAAATGTTTTCAAATGTCTAGACACTGCATCTATTTTGGAAATAGCCACATGGTCTCTTGTTCATACCTTCACCAAATATTACAAACTGGACATTATCTCCAGGTCCAGAGCGGGATGTGCTAGGGCAATCCTGCATGGGTTCATAGAAGCCTCCTCTGCTTCATTCTCCCTTTCCTTTCTATGAGCTTTGGTACTCTCTTTCTGGTTATGAATACTGTAACATTGGAATAGAAGAGCATACAATAGTTGTGTAGAATCTTACCATAACAACAGATGTCCTTATTTTCCATGTTGCAGTATTCTGTCCCTCTCCTACCCCCTTGGTACTTGCTGTTTACTGGATGATGTATACCTCATATCATTGGACTGGTATTCTGACTGGGGCATCCAGTTCTGAGGAATGGTGCTTGCCCGCATCACCTTTATGGCTTATGTTGCCTGCCTTGCTATGTGCAATGTCACACATACCATGCAGTAGTGAAAGTCTTTTGTATACTGGCGGGACATTCTGGTCACCTACACAGGTAATACCGAAGGTTATGAATACCGCAATATGGAAGAGGACATCTGTGGTTATGGTAAGATTTTGCACAACTATTCTTTCTTTAGAGACCACTGCCCTGCTTCTCCTATGCTTCGGAAAGGGGAACTTGTGGTGGTACAATGCAAACTTGATGTGGTGCCCTTCAGAGCACTTCAACCCACTAAGACCCTCAATATAGACTCATTAGACCTAACATGTGGCATCTGTCTTGATGCTGTCAAGATTCAAGGAACATAGGATTGCAAGAGAATGAAATGTAAGAGATGGCAGCCATTCTAGCTCTGAAGGTTTCCAGTCACTTAAAAGACTGGGTTTCTCCAGGTAATGATAGGCAACACCACAGTGATGTGTTGCCAAAACAAGGAGTAACTCATTCATATCATTTGTATGCAGGCTGGCTGTGCATGCCTGTAAACTGCTGAAGAGGTAGGTATGACTGACAGAAGCCTATATTTCCTCAAAATGTTTTGACAAACAGGGTAAGTTGATCTCAAATAGATCCCTACAAATTGGATACTGAAAAGGAATGTTTTCCGGAGTCCAAGTAGGATATGGGGTGTATGAGAAATGCCCATCCGCCTGTCATTTAAACAGGCAGCTGGACATTTCCACTGCAGGACAGCAACTTTGATAATATCTTCTCCCTGAATTCGACAAGTCTGTTTATGCATTCCTTTTGGCCTGGCAAGCGGAGAGTGCTGCTTAAGACTGCCAAGTTGACATGGACCAAGGGGTTTATCTTGCATCACAACTTGGCCACACTAAGGATGACAGCTTGGATGATTTTATACTGATTACAGGTAGGGATGTGCACTGTGAAATGGAATGTGCACTGTGAAAATGTGCTAAACTATGAGGGGGATAGGAATCCAAACAAAAGAAAACTCTGCCTAATTAAATGGCATTCTCCCACTGGTGGTCATCCAGGAACTTTGAGCCAAACAAGGCAAAAGTGTCTGTGGCAGTGGAGTGTTTGTCAAACCTTTACAAAAGTGGCTTGTCTTTAACTATAAAAGTGTGTATGCTTCCATTTGAGTCTGTCAGCTCATGAACTTACTCTTGTATTCTAGCCCTCTAAGAAAACTGAGTTTTAGAAAAATTGACCCTGACTGAGCTGTACGCTTTAATGTACAAAGAACTTTTCTTAGTGTTTCAGGAGAGGTTATCCCTTCATAGTAACCTTTCTTTCATACCTAAGGTCCCATAGCCATGCCAGTTTTCTTTTGTGACCCACAGAATACAGGACAGCGGGCCCTTTGTTCCCTTGATGTGCATAGAAAACTTAAGATTTTGTTTACACAGGAATAAAAAACCCAGGGCTGATCAGATGTCTGTATCCTTTCCAATGGTGAAAGAAGGGAAAACAGTAAACAGACACTTTCTAAATGGTTAGCTTCCTTGCATTTCTTGTTACACTGCTTATGGCAAAAGCTGTCCTGAAGCTTATCAGAGCCCACTCCACCCCAGTGATTCTAAACAAGAAAATGTGAAAAGTCTATTTCTTCCACTATTCTGATACATTAGAACAACTCTATACTCAGTAGCGTACTGGCTGCTCTAACATAACCTGTCTCACTTTTTAAGCCATGAAAGACCCAGTTTTTGTTTGGCCTCCTTTTTTTTTTGCTCAAAACCAGGGGCTTTAAAAACTCCCTGCATTAAAACAAACATCACTTGCTGAAGGGATAGGTTCCTACATGTCAAGCTAAGTACTACTTTGCCTACCTTTATGGCTGATCTTAATGATTGGATGGGTAGATATAATTTTTCACCTGGGGTATGATCAGCTCTGCTTGATTTGGGACGTGTGCTGAATTAAGTACTCAAAGGGTGGAAAGAACTATTTAGTGCGTCTTATAGATGTGTTTGGCTCGGACTGTTATGGTCCTTGTGAATGTCTGCCTAGCATTGTTCCTGTGTTTTATTGCTGCCATCAGAGCCTTCCTTAGAGGGGTCACCATGCGGCTATTTTTAAAGTAGTAACTTGGATGTCTTTCTACTATTCCTCAAGATGTTACAGCTTAGGGGTGACCAAGGCTAAGTCAAGAGTTGCCTCTGCTGTTCCGCAGGCCTTCTCTCTTGATCCATCCTATTTTTTATTTCAGGAATCTGAGTAAACTATTATCATCTCTAAAACTTTTGCATGCGTTCATTTCCCTCCAACCATTACATCTAAACCCTAATTTAACTCTGAGCGGTAACATGATAAATTTGGACAATTTCCCTTTTATTAAGGATAAGTGCATGGCAGACTTCCTCTTAGTTAAACATCTGAAGATATCTGAGATTAGGCAAACCTTTAATCTATCTAGAAAATATACTTTAATAACTAGACAGATCTTTGAATTATTGAAACCATATTCTGACCATCCAGAGCTATCCAGGGAGAATATTGAAATTGCCAAGGTTATTTGGAAACAACTTCTGCTAAAAAAGAAGATGATATCTAATGTTTACAAGTTCATGATTTCTATTAGATCTAATAATTTGCCATTATTTTCTAAATTCTGGACGGATAAGGACCCAAATATAACCCCCACAGAAATGAAAGAGGCTTTCAAATCAAGTATTAAATTTATCCCTTTTAAAAAACTATTTTATACGCAACTTATGATCACCAACAATGCGTATTTAACACCTGCAATTATTAATAAAATTCATCCCAATTCATCGTCTCTATCCATTCTGTAAGGATCAGGTAGCCGATATATACCACATTTTCTGGAGTTGTAAATGTGTGTACAGACTGTGGTGCGCCCTTAAAGTTATCTTGGAGAAAATGGGTTACGAGAAATCAACACTTTCTTGGCAATTTGCATTACTACATATCCCTCCTGATAATATTCCTAAAGCTCAGCTCAAGGTGGTGATTTCAATTGTCATGTTTATCAAATATTATATCTCTTTACATTGGAAATGCCAAGCCGCACTAACATGGAAAGGTCTAAAGGAATTAGTAATTAGGCATAGTAAGGCACAAAAATATCTCTTTTATAAAGGAAATCGCAAGTACTTCTCTGAAAATTTTTGGAATTCATTCTTCGATTGTCTATTAACCTGAAACGTTTTTTTTTTTTTTTTTTTTATTTCCCTGTCTGTTGTATATATTGTTATTGATTTGGGCATTGTATAGTTGTTTATAGTTATTTGTAGGTGTT
Organism: Protopterus annectens; assembly: GCF_019279795.1. Classification (NCBI taxonomy): domain Eukaryota; kingdom Metazoa; phylum Chordata; order Ceratodontiformes; family Protopteridae; genus Protopterus; species Protopterus annectens. The sequence goes on along the minus strand of NC_056744.1, from coordinate 406,544,625 downwards.
TGTACAGATTTTCTCTATGGTTTGTATTGCTTGCTTATTTGATAATAAAATAAAAAGAATTTAAAAAAAAAAAAGGAATCTTCCAAAAGGACTGCAGCAGTGAGTACTACTGTTATGAACTCAACACTGTTATTTTAGGAACTTGGCATAAATGACTGTGTTTAAGAAAATTCACTGCTACAGTGCACATACTCTCCTACCAGCCCTTTTCTCTTTCTGTCACCATTTTTTACCTTGTATGCTGAGATAACACCCTAGTCTTTTATCTGAACCTTCCGTGTCAGGCCCCTCCTGCTCTTATCAGTGTGTGCTTTCTGGAGTGAGGTTAGGAACCTGTGAGGGTTGATCTGGCGTACAGTGGTCTGTTACCACCTGGTTCACTCGGGCTTTGTTTCCCATGTCTTCTACCTGGGTGTAGCCCGCACAGGAACGATCTGAAGATGGCATTAGCTGATGCCTCTTATCACTGAATGTTCTTGTGTGCTGGGGTCTGTCAGTTAGTAGAAGGACGAAACTGTTGAAATCCATGCGGTCAACAGTTTGGTTATTTGAACCATTCTGACTGATATTGCAGTACAGTAGGAACTGGGAAATTTGCCCTTTACACACTTGTAGTGCAATCCTTGAGTTGGTATAAATAATTAGCAAGGATGTGGGGGGAATGGGGGGGGCTTGCCTCCCTGCAAAAACAATGCGTTGGTGAGAGTTGTCTGGATTTGTTAGTTTTTCTATTAACTGCATTGTCGAACATATTGGTTTTGACAGTATGCTTTTTTTATAAACTGACAGAGCCGTGTAATTCTGGGCAGTTTTTGGCAGAAGCCCTGTGGGAAGGCACAGTTCTGGAAATTGGGCATTTGGGCTACTTGCAGGCAGGAAATCAGAAAAGTAAGAACTGCTTCATTGAGTCTACTTCTCCGTCTTCATTTGTGGGAAGTTCTTAACACAACTGTACTTTAAACTGTGTGTTGTATAGTTTTCCTTTTTGGTATATTTTCAGCTTTGTGTTCCCATCTGTTGTGCTTGAAAATTAACAATCATATTTTTTTCTTTTTACATTTCAGCAGTGCAGTCAGAAGGGCCAGCTGAGCACTTTTCAGTCCTTGGAAATGCAAGTGGGTCAGTGCGTTCTACGAGTCCGAATGTCCAGACTACACTCTCTCAATCTATACTAACAGTTCAGCAGCAGACGCAAGCTACAGCTTTTGTACAGCCTACACAGCAGACAGTGTCTCAGATTGAACCAGCCAGTCAGGAACCAACATCAACTCCAGCTGTAATGGAGGCCATGCAGAGCTCATCATTAGAAAGACCATCAACCTCTACTGCTGTAGTTGGCACAGGTTTGTTCAATAATGTTCATTATTAAAGCACTGTTGCAGTAGCATGATGCTTTATAGGATGATCCTGTCAAGTGATGTCTAGCCAGTATGCTAAAGCGTTTGGGCAGCTTACTTGTGTACCATACATCTGACTAAGCATGAGTGTGTGCTAGTGAAAATAAAACATATGGGCTTATCAGAACGTTTCGCAGTTGGTGCATGCTTAGTCAGTTGTCATGTCCTTGGCATCTTCAGTGTCAGTGGTTGGCCTGTGACTGAAGTTTTGTGCATAGCTAAGTACCTTGTTGGGAACCTTCCTTTATTTTTTCAGCAAAAAAGTACAGCTTAGTAGACTGTTAAATTCCTCAGAAAGGAGCCGTATGTATGTGGTATGCAGATACTGATCAAGGACTCCCACACAGCCAGAGGAGTTTTGACTTTGAGAAAGTCACTATGCCCAGTCATGGCATTTGGTGATCTTTTACTCCTAAGGTGATTCATAACAGGCTGAATAGCCTTAAACTGTTTCTTAAAAAAAAATATTGACGGTCTTACCTCGAGGGTCGAGGGCTGCTTATTCTTCTGGAATGTCTCCCTTAAGTCGAAAAGGAGAAAGGTTTCAAAAGAAACTATTGAGACTAAGTTATGTCCAATTTTTCCAAAGGGCTGGAATGGATGGTTCTGCTGTGGTACTCTTGAAGCCCTCGGATCGTCAGTCTAATCATTCTGGCATCCCTGGTGAGGCTCTATGGGAAGCCACTGTTAGCCTGGATATCAGCATGCCCTGTTAGACTAGATGTCTGACACCGGCTGAGAAGAAAGAACCATACTTCATTCTGACTGAAGGGTGAGGATGGTGTTCAGTAGGTTGTGAGTAAGGAAAAAAGGTAGTGGTTTTGCTCTTGGAGGTTGGGACATCTGAGTCATCCAGGGGTGTCCAACTTGAGACCCACTCTCCTTCAACTACTTTTGGTTTGAAGGGATCACTAGAAGACTGGTATAACTTTTCTCAGGGTCTTTTAAGAGCTTTACAGTCCTTCCAGTGTTTGTGATCTTTGCATGCTGAGAGAGAGAGGTCCCCCGCTTCCTCTGAAGCAACAGAGTATAAAGGATGAGTCCAGATAAAATCACTTTAGCTAGCAGGTCTAGGAGACGCTCTCTCTTTCTCTGTCTGTCTGTGTGTCTGTCTTTCTCTGATACCCTCCCTGTGGATGAAAATAGACACCTTGTTGAAGTTTCCTGTAGTTTATTCAGATAAGCTGGTCGATGGACAAGTGTTTTTGTTCTAATACATTGCATTCAGCAGGTCAGTTATTTAAAGGCAGTTACAGACAATGGTAGGGGGGTCCATGAGAGCTGATTTTAGGAAAATCTGGGAGATGGAAAAACCAGGAGCTAATCCCAAAGCTTAGATGTTTGTGCCTTATTTGAATATTCCTGAAAGACCTGTGAGGGTTTACCAGTTCAGCAGCCTGTGGAACCACATTCTTAGTCAACAGGTTTTATTTTTAACTTTCAACAAACAAAACATGACACACTGAGCTACAACTGTAGAACTATATTTAAGAAAACACTTTCACCTGAGCTTCATCAGGTCCATCTAGTAGTTTACACTAAAATCATTGAAAGTGCCTGCTTTTATGGGCCATCACCAGGTTTTATTGTTCTGTTTTGGAATGCATGTAAAATGTGAGGGTGTGTCTGCATCAGTGGAGCTCGTATTCCTTGGAGCCAAGTGTGAAAGCTTTATTACAGAAAATTTTCCAGTCTTACACATGTAATATGAGAGGCTGTACTCACTTATACGGGGCTCATTATTTCCTGACATATAATATGAAAGTTAATATTCTGTTGTATAACAAAAAAGGTTTTACTGTGCCTGCGTATAAGAGGTGGCTCGTATACATGATTAGTGTGACCACTCCCCATTCTTCTTCTTAATGAAGACCGCTCTTTTTATATGCAGGGAATGTGTAGTCACTTAAAACTACACTAGGTGATTCCCATTTTTCAACAGCACATGCATCCAGATAAATAGCGTACAGTGGAAAACAAGTCACGGTGCTCATTTCTTTAAAGAGCTCGTGGATGTACCCAAGTAAGAGGGGAAAAAGTAAATAAAGTCTGAGACCTCAGAACGTTTGTGTGGGCTTTCTGTGCCCATGGAATAAAAATCCAGCAAGTGGTCAACTACAGAAAACTGTTTGTATGCTAAAATGTTACATTATATGTAGTTATTTTGATGAATCAGAATCCTTTATTTTGGATATTTGTTCCAAAATTCTTAATGAACTTTTGACAGATCCATTCAGTGCAGAATACTGTGGAACAGGGATGTTTTTAAGACTCCAAATAAGAATTATTCCTCATAATGAGGTATAGCTGAGAAGTTTCCAGCTCAGTTTCCAAGATTTCTGTCTCGGTCTTCTTTGAGACCTGTCTTCTAACATTTCAGTAATCATTTGGAACAGTAGGGGTAATACAGTGCAGCTTCATCAGGTACCTCTGCCAATGCCTACCTGTCTCAACTTACTCTTGTTCACATTTACAGTCGAAGTACGACCCTGAAGTGCCGTCTCACCTGTCATTGTCCTCCCATCAGCCCCACCTCCTTTAAAATCTGCTTAAAATATCTCAACCTTTAGTATTGAAACTTTTTAATACCAACACCGTGATTCCTTCCATCAGACATCCCATATTTTACCAGTCTTTCTTAAAATCTAAGCACAAATGACAAAGGTCTTCAGATCATTGTCCCTTAAATTTCACCTGCCTTTCTACTACCACTCTGCCCTGACAACCAATACCTATGTATAGGCATTAGTGTACACATTTATCAAAGATAGGTTAGTGTGGTTGCCTTTACTGGATAGCCCAAAAAAGAGGCTTTCCTGTATGACACTGGGCACAGCCCTCCTTCAGTACTCCATTAAAAACTGTACCCAAATCCACTGCAGCTGTTTTCCCACTGTTATACTAATTTCAAAGGATACTGATCCACCACCCCCCCCCCCAAAGCTTTCCCCTTCTTATCTTCTCTGTAGTATTTTACACACCACTGTTGGTTCCTTAACTCTCTTTTGTCATCTTCCCAAGGACTAACCTTTCCCACAGCCATCTAGCCTTACCTCCATTCGTTGTACCCATCTACTTGTAGTTTTAATGTACTATTCCATAAAACCCAACAAAAATCCAGATATGTCTTTCCTTGCTTTCCTGTACTGCATCCCTGCCATCGTAAACCTACAGTGCTTACTCTGAGGCCTGAGCTGTCTGCTTATCACTTATTCTGTGTCTGTTTCTCCTGTCATCTTCCCCCATCAGATATCTTATGCAATGGCCCATCTAGCAAAGATTTCCTCTCCTCCCTTTTCATTCATATGGACTCTGCCCACTTTCACTTTGCCCTTTCTCTAACCCCTTTATTGTATTCATTTATATTTATTTACCAGGTTGCAGCACTGTTCCTTCTAGACCATGCTCAGTCAGTTTAGTGTTTACTAATGTTTACTAAACCAAAAAAAGAGAGTATACAGTACAAATCTGAGCCTTTTCAAAATTAGGAGCAGGTAAACTTAGATTACAAAAATGTTTGCATGTACAATTAATGCAATGGGCAATATATAGAGAGAGTCTGAGTATAACATAATGTAGGAAAAGATCATTTATGCAGTAAGAGATCATAAATAGCGGGGTAATAAAATGCATAAGTCTATTCCTTCTGAAGGTTTTGCACTTTGTGAAGAGAGAAATGGTAAGCAGATGCTACAAAAAACATGTGTGTGTAGTACATGAAGTACAAACATATGTGTGGATGTCCTTCAAGGATGCATCTGCAGTCCTTACAAATGGGGTTGTCCTGTCGTCAGGCAGCCCTTCGGTCGGCCGGATTCCAAAGTCTGGGTCTGGCCTCGGCTGGTGTCGCACTTCACCCGATGTCATAGCTGCAGTTCTTCGGGTATAAAGGCATCAGCCGACGCCATTTTCCTCAGTCTTTCTTGCCGCGTGGCGCCCGTAGCAGAAGCTGTTCGCAAGTGCCGGTCGGTCAGATCCAGAGATTACTACTACCGAATACTACTTCGAAGACTTCTAAAAAGCTAAGTACCCCGTTGGGGACTATTTCTTGCCTCAGCCGATGTCAGAAAAAGTGAATAACTGTTTAACTTGTGGGAAACAAATACCTCATAAAGATTTCCACTCTTACTGCTTACCTTGTTTAGGCCCAGACCACGACGTAGCAGCTTGTTTAGCCTGTGCTTCTTTCAACCGACGGACGCTTAGACGTCGGTCGGAGTTTGCTGAACAGTTTTTCGGCTCAGATTTTGTGTACATAATGCCGTCGGATCCTCCGACTTCACAAGTTGTTAAGAAACGCAAAGAAAAGGACCGACACTCGTGGTCCGCGGTTTCGGCCGAAACCGCGGTTAAGCAAACCGCGAGTGTCTCGGTTTCGGCCGAAACCGAGCAAACGGTTCTATCTTCAGCCGAATCCATGACTACTACCAAGGCCCCTTCTAACCTGGTTGAATCGGCCTCTGAAATTCAACCTGCTACTGTGGTTTCACAAGAATTATCAGACACCATCCCTTTGGATGTTTCAACCCCTGCACATGGTGCTGCTAGGCCGCCTGCAGCCATGTCCATAAAGACCTTTGCCAGGGCTAAAGCAGCCAAAACTTCTACGTCTGTGCCTGTTAAGCCCCCCTCTCGCAGGCCCAGTTCTAGTTCCCAAATGCTCACTCTGGCAGAGGATCTCATCTCTTTAATAAGGGGATCCCAACCTCATCCAGACAGGGCCTCTCAACCTCCTCCAGAAAAGAGACCTAGAGCAGAGCCCCCTGAGCCAGTGTCCTCAGATGATTCTTCTGATGATACAGACAATACAGACCATCCAGAGGCTCCTTTTTCTCCTTATGAAGACTCTGATGCTGAGGAATCGATTCCTTCTGCCTCTCCACCAGAGGAATTTTCCTTTGGGGAAACCTTACATGCCATGAGAGAGCAATTCCAATGGCAGGGGCAAGATTTCTCAGATTCAAGGAAAAGGCTTAGGACTTTTTTGCATTTACCACAACATAGGCCTTTAGCTATAGCTCCAGTTCTTCCTGTTGTAGATGATGCATTTAATGATGCTTGCACTGCTCCTGATACTTTGCCTCCAGCCCCTGCTAAGCCCGATAGGTTCTACAGGGTCCCGGACACACATCACCATTTATACAAGGCTTCTTTTGCAGATCCCGAGACTATCTCCCTGGGGCCTAAGGCAGTAGCTTCAACCTCAGTTAAAAACCTTCTCCCCTCTGAAAGGGAATCCAGGTCCTTAGAGAGATGGGGTAAAAAAGTATACACCTCTGCTACTCTCTCAGCTAGGGCATTGACCTGTCAGTTTCATATGATCCAATACCAGGAGTTTATGCTTGATCAGTTAACTAAGAAACTGTCCTCTGATGATTCTTTAGATAAGAAATATGTTCTAGAAATGGTGCATAACATTCAGCAGGTTAGTAACCATTCTTTAAAATGTGGCTATGATGCACTGGAGGCTTCCTTTAGATCAGCCATGACTGGCACAGTTATAAGAAGGCATGCATGGTTGAAAGAACAGGTCTTGCGGATCATGTTAAAGCAAAACTATTAGATGCTCCTATGGATAAGGTCAGTTTATTTGGTTCTCCTGCTCAGCAGGTACTGAAGAAAATGGAAGAGAAGGCAAAATCTGTACAAACAGTGAAAGATTTCTTACAGGTTCAGCCTCCAAAGTTTAGCAGGAACTGGCCTTCCAAAAATTGGTCCTTTCCAGACTCCTCTAAAACACAGAGAGGCAGGAATAGGCGTTCAAGAGGCAGAAATCAATCCAGAGGAGGTGCCTACAGGGGACGCCAGTGGCAAGGTAACAACCAGCGAGGCACAGACACAAGTACTACCACTGCAACAGGACAATCACAGTGACTTGGCTCTGACACCGCCTACCAGGGAACAAATAGCAGCACCCTTAGGCGGAAAGTTAGCCTTATTTTCACAAAACTGGCACTACATCACAAGAGACAAGTGGATTTTGCAAACTATAGACCAAGGCTACAGGTTTCATTTCCATACTTTACCAGGAAAAAGAGGAATGCCAAACCTACCACCAAACCAAAAGACAGAAGCTCTAAAACAAATAGCTCAATTAGCAAAGATGAGAGCTGTGGAAAGGGTACCATCTATGGAACAAGGAAAAGGATTTTACTCCAGACTATTCCTGGTACCAAGAAAAGAGAAAAATTGGAGGCCTATTCTCGACCTGTCCGCTTTAAACACATTCATCATTGTTCCAAAATTCAAAATGCTGACCCTACAGCAACTTCTTTCCATAATGGGCAAGGAGTATTGGCTGGTGACTCTAGATCTCAAGGAGGCATACCTGCACGTCCCCATACGACCAAATTGCAGAAGATACCTCAGATTTCTTGCAGGATCAGAGCATTATCAATTCTCAGCATTGCCCTTTGGCTTATCTACTGCGCCCAGAGTGTTCACAAAATGCCTGGCATCAGTAATCGCTCACTGCAGGCTTCAGGGAATCCAAATATATCCATACCTGGACGACTGCCTGATACAAGCGGACAACAAAAACAAGCTAGCAGAGGACTTACAAAGAGTCATTTGCTTACTGCAAGCCCTGGGATATACAGTCAATATAAAAAAATCAAGACTGATACCATCCCAAAGAATAACCTTCTTAGGTGCAGAATTGGACACAGTAAAACAGATGGCATTCCTAACTGCAGAAAAACAAGAACAACTTCCTCTCTACTTCTTGGCATTAACAAAGCAGAACAAACTAACAGCAAGGAAAGTACTGCAGGCCTTGGGCTTCATGGCATCCTGCATAATCCTGGTCCCTCATGCGAGACTGCATATGAGAAAGCTACAGTGGTACCTGAAGAATTTATGGTCTCAACACCGGCACAGCCTAGAAACCGAAATACCACTAATCCCATGCCTGAAACAAGAGTTCCTATGGTGGGCTCAGGCATGCCAGTCAAACCCAGGTTTGCCCTTCCACAGCATTCAACCAAGCCAAACCATCACAACGGACGCCTCAGACCTCGGTTGGGGCCCACATGCTGGACAAGTGCATACAAGGCTTATGGACTCCAGATCAGCTGCACCTGCACATAAATCAAAAGGAAATGCTGGCAGTAAAACTAGCAATCCAGAATTTCAGACCATTCCTCCAAGAAGGGCAGTTGATAAGGACAGACAACACCACAGTCATGTGGTACATCAACAAACAGGGAGGCACTCATTCATACCCTCTATGCCGGATGGCACTGGACCTATGGAATATGGCTCTGAGCTACAACATTCAGTTACAAGCAATTTTGTACCGGGAAAAGAAAACATCCTAGCAGACATATTAAGCAGAACTACCTCGGATGCTCACGAATGGATGCTACACCCGGACATCTTCAAGGTCATCACAAGGAAATGGGGACTGCCACAAATAGACCTATTCGCATCCCCACTCAATCACCAGCTCAAGAAATTCTGCACAAGGACGTACCACCCACTTGCTTGGAAGGTCGACTCTCTATCCTTCAGTTGGAAAGGCCTGACAGCATATGCATTCCCACCTCTTCCTTTGATGCACAAGGTGCTATTGAAAATCAAAGAGGAACGTCCAAGGATCATTCTGATAGCTCCAGACTGGCCAAGACAACATTGGTACCCATTACTGAGGAGCATGTCTCGGGGTAAAATGTGGACACTACCCCTGATTCCTTTGCTGTTAACTCAGAGCGGCTACAACACCCTGCATCCAAACCTGAAAACACTGCAGCTGACTGCCTGGAACATTACATAAGAGCAACTAACCCAGATTTATCCCAAAGGGTTAAAGACATTATCCTTGAGGCCCGCAGACCCTCAACAAGAAGGAACTATGCCTCCAACTTTAAAAGTCTTTCTCATCTATACTCTACTCTCCACTATTACTTTAGCCTCTCTTTCTTTATCATACTATATCACCTCTTTGCAAATTAACACTTTCTATGAACAAAACCTTCACCTAAAGCAAACTTTACCTTCATCTAGCTTTAGCCCCCTTAAACATAGTAACATTACCTGCTCTTCCAGCTATCTACTCCCAAAATATCATAGGGCTTCTCACTTAACCCTCAACTTTAACAAAAGAATTCTTAATATTTGCCTCAAACTTCTTAAAGTACTATCATCTCCCCATCATCAACTCCTCTTACATGGTGACATTCATCCTAATCCCGGTCCTTCTACCCTAAGCAATCATAACCAAAATGTAAATTCTTCTCCTCTTCTTGCATCAGGTTCTAGAGCTACCAATTCACTTCTAATAGCTCACATCAATATCAGAAGTATGAACAACAAAATCCACCATCTTCATGCCCTCCTTCACCTGCATTCATTCGACATATTATGTGTAACAGAAACATGGCTAAAACCCTCTACTCTAGACCAGGAAATCACCCCTCCTGGTTATAACATACTTAGAAATGACCGAATAAAGAAGAAAGGTGGCGGTATAGCCATTATTTATAAATCCAACCTACAAATAACCCAGTTTAAGGAACTGCCATTAACAAGCCCAAAATCAGAAATTTTATCAATCAAGCTACAGATAAACAACAATAAAGCAATCTATCTAATATGTATGTACCTTCCCCCTGGTAATAATACCCAAACGCTAGAAAACCTACTCAGTTCTCTGTCCAACCAACTACCCCAAGAAACCATAATACTTGGTGATTTCAACATTGATTGGAAAACCTGCGCAGCCCAACAACCTACTAACCATATTAATCTCCATGGTTACTCTCAATTAATAACAACTACAACTAGAATCCATAAACCAAATAAGAAAGAAACAATTCTGGACTGGATTCTAATTAATAACGCCCCCAGTGACTATACTCCAGGAACACTTCCTGATAGTATTAGTGATCACACACTTACATATGTTATCAGACAAAAACTGAATATTCCTAATATGCATAAACTTAGAAGATGCCGCTCAAAAAGATTTTTCAACCCTGATAACTTCCTTACTGAATTACAGGCATGTGACTGGTCACCTTTATCACACCTTGAACTTAATGAAGCAGTTACCTATTTTAACACAAAGTTTCTACAAATCCTTGACTATCATGCTCCATTCCACTCTACTAGGATAAGAGCCAAAACTGCCCCTTGGCTTACAAAGCAAACAAAAGAAAAAATGATCCTTAGAAATAAAACCTGGGCTAAATGGAAAGCTACCAAATCTCCATCTGACCATCTCCTCTACAAACAGTTAAGAAATACTACCAAGAAAGACACTCTTAGAGACAAAAAGGAATTTTATCTTCACCTTCAAAAAACCACACAAAATACCCCTCAAAAATTTTGGTCAGGTATTAATAACCTTCTTAAAGCAGGACATTCTCCTACTCCTACCCCCTCAGGATTTAACCCTAATACCTCTACCCAGATCCCAGATGCCTTTAATAACTACTTTACAGAAGCCATTCTAACACTAGCAAACTCACTACCAACACCTACTGCATCCTCACATAATACCTCTCCAGCCTCTACTAATGTCTTTCAAATCCAACCTGTCTCTTCTATCATATATAAGCTTCTCTTACAACTAAAACCGTGCACCCCATCGGCTGACCAACTCCCTTCTGAATACTTACAAATTGCTGCAAAAGCTATCTATCACCCAATATCTATTCTAATAAATAGGACCATCTCCGAAAGGAAAATACCTTCAGTTTGGAAGATATCTCACATAATTCCCCTTCATAAAGGGGGCCCTTCTTCTGAATTATCCAATTATCGTCCTATTGCCTTACTGTCCCCATTAGCTAAGATAATGGAAAGGTGTATACACAAACAATTTCTTAACTACCTTCTCCAAAACAACCTTCTAGCTGACTGTCAACATGGTTTTAGGCCCCATCACAGTACTACTACTGCCCTTCTGTCCTTTGCTGACTCCATAAATAGAAATCGAAACAGTAACCTTCTCTCTTCTGCACTATTTATAGATCTATCAAAAGCTTTTGATATGGTTAACCATAACATACTTCTTGAAAAACTTAACAACCTCTCCTTAAGCTCACATACTTTACAGTGGTTTAGAAGCTATCTTGAAAACAGGCAACAAGCAGTTCTCTGGGAGAACAACCTTTCATCTTTACTCCCAGTAAATGTTGGTGTTCCACAAGGATCTATCCTTGGACCCCTTCTTTTCTCAGTATTTATTAATGACCTATATTTGAGCATTACCACAAGCAACCTGCATCCAATATGCAGATGACTCGACATTGATCTGCTCTGCCATAAATATTTCCTCTCCAGTCCATCACCCAAACAACCTTTCATAACGTTGAAAATGGTTTATGCAGCACTGCCTCCTCCTTAATCCCAAAAAAAACAAAGCTTCTTCTCTTTACTCCTACTAATAAATCTCCTGCACCTCTCTTTACTATCACCTCAGATAATTCTACCTGTATTAACCCTGACAATACCACTCGACTATTAGGTGTAACCATTGACAACCATCTTAACTTTGATGACCAAATTAATAGTACTATTAAAGCTGTTAATAAAAAAATTGGGACACTCTACAGAATTAAACCCTTCCTTAACCCAGCAGCTAGAAAACCATTGCACAGACCCACCTGCTCTCCACCCTTTTTTATGCTTCAGCTATATATACCACACTATCTAAAAATAACATCAATAAACTCTCAACCTGCTGTAACAGTATAGCGAGATTCATTAATGCAACTCCCCTTAGAACTCACCACTGTCACAACCTGAAACAACTAAATTGGCTAGAACTAAATAACCACCTACTCTACCAACAACTACTTATCATTCATAAAACCCTTCATTTCCCTGAAAATACTCCAAGCCTGGCTAGACTTATTTCTCCATATAAGAACCTAAACACACTTCGTTCCGCCAATAAGTTTCTAGTATCCGTAACTAAATCATATAATAAAGCTGGGGATGCACTATTTTCAAATTCCATAGGGAAACGCTGGAATCTTATCCCTCAAGAAATAGCTACTCTACAGTCCACCTCTCTGTTCAAAAGACAAATCAAAGCACATCTTACTTCTCAATGGCTATGTCCCTGTACCAATCCCGATTGAAAGTTTGTCTCAATATGCCTTTTTATTTTTTCTTTCTGTCCCCTTACTGGCCTTACCTGATGCTTTCTGGAGTTGAGAGTTGAATCCTAAGGTATGCCTATATTTCTTATTAACTTTAGTATGTAGTTCTTATATTTTGTTGTATAACTTGACTTAATGTTTTTTTATATCATAGATATCCTCTCTTGTACCTTGTATAAATCTATTAAGAAAATTCTGAAATTGTTATAAATCACTAATTTTTATCTATACTGGAGCTTTTCTCCCCGGGCCTCTACTGTAAACGGATATATATCCAGCTAGACTAGCCCGGTCAACAAATGTAAAATAAAATAAATAAAAAATAAAAAAATGGAAAAGGTTTCTCATTTGGAGTACTGAAAGGGGAAAAGATGTGTCAAAGGTAGACATTGCCAACATCCTGGAGTATTTGGCAGAGCTTTTTCATACAGGCCTGTCCTATTCCTCCATCAAGATACTTGCATCAGCTATTTCTGCAGAATACAGCTTCGATCCTCCTGTCTTCTCGCATCCTCTACTCAGGCAGTTTCTGAGAGGAATTAAAAATGTAAAACCTCCTAGGAAACCACCATTACCAGCATGGGACTTGAACTTTGTGCTAGAAAAATTGACACTCCCCCCTTTCGAACCAGCCGCAACAGCAGATCTTCAACACCTATCCTGGAAAACTGCTTTTCTGCTGGCAATTACCTCAGCAAGAAGGGTTTCTGAGCTACAGGCTTTAATGGCAGTACAACCCTTCCTAATCTTCCATCAAGATAGAGTGTCCATGAGAACAAATCCTACATTTATGCCTAAGGTGGTATCCAGAGTGTCTTTAAACCAGGCTATCCACCTACCTACCTTCTTCCCCAATCCACAGAACAGGGGAAAGACTGCTGCATACTTTGGATGTACATAGACAGTTGCGCTACTACCTGGACAGAACCAAGGGCAATAGAAAACTGACCAGCTTCTGGTAGCATATGCAACAGGAAGGGAAGGAAAAGCAATTTCAAAACAGACAATCTCCAAGTGGATAGGAAATTGCATCAGATTCTGTTACTCCTACCATGGAAAGCAAACTCCACAGAACATAAGGCCTCATTCTACAAGGGCTACAGCCACTACCACAGCTTTCTTACGAGGAGTGGCTACCAAGGACATTATAGAGGCTGCTACTTGGACCTCCGTGCATACATTTGCCAAGCATTATAACTTACCTTTATACTCTAGATCCCGAGCAGGGTTTGCCACTGCTGTTTTGCAAGGGATCCTAACTACACCATAATTTCTTCTTCCTCCTCCCCTAGTTTGGCTATGGTATTCTACCCATTTATAAGGACTGCAGATGCATCCTTGAAGGACATAGTACAGTTTTGTACCTACCATAAATGTAGATGTCCAACAGGAATGCATCTGCAGTCAGGATTACCACCATCCTCCCCTCTGTGGTATTCCTAGGGTATTTGCCCATCTAATAGCTAGCTGGGGGGATCTCTTATGGTGTATTTGTTTGTATATATGTACATACATGCTTATTTTTTGTGTTTGCCTTCTACTATTTGGAAACATTGGCATTTATCCAAAATTTCGCTATCCAAGAGGGCAACTGGCATCTGGGGCAAGAAACACTGAGGAAAATGGCGTCGGCTGATGCCTTTATACCCGAAGAACTGCAGCTATGATGTCGGGTGAAGTGCGACACCAGCCGAGGCCAGACCCAGACTTTGGAATCCGGCCGACCGAAGGGCTGCCTGACGACAGGACAACCCCATTTGTAAGGACTGCAGATGCATTCCTGTTCGGACATCTACATTTATGGTAGGTACAAAACTGTACTTTTTCCACTTAATCACAGAGGACTGAAATTACTAAATTGCCATTTGAGTTTCAAGCAATATCATACAGAATGTGTATGCTAATGCAAAACCTGTTCTAGCAACTTGCTACTTTTATGTTAGCAATATTTAAAACCTGTCCCTGAATTCGACCTTTGCCACCCCCCCAAGTGTGTGTATGTATGTATGTGTGTGTGTATATATATATATATATATATATATATATATATATATATATATATATATATATATAAAATATGTAAAGTATTTTTTTTTTGGCATTGTCCACAATTCTTGCACTGAGAGGTTAAGCTGTATGGATGGAAGACTTATCCAGAAATTTAGTGATTTCTTTACAAATTTAGGTATCAGTAGTCAGATATGTACTGTTTATAAACAACATCATCCTTCCATTTCACTGTTAACAGTATTCATTACAGTGGGGATCCCCTGCCAGTGGCGGCTCAGTGTCCAGCCGGTAATACCCAAGCCTTTAGGTTGCTCTAAGGTACGCTGTATATCACACGTATGCTCCCTGCATAGGGTAGGTCATAAAGGTGATATCCAGACATAACGTCCTCAGAACTTCTTTGCTGTCAGTCCGAATGCCATCTCGTGATGCCTGCTCCGTTGCTGGTTCACCAAGCCATTTCAGATAACTGTCCTGTTGGGATTATTTTGATCTTGTCTTTTTATTTTGCATTGCTGCTTGTGAGGTTTCATGTCATCCAAGAAGTGTAAATGCCAGTGTTGGAAGGAACTTCCCACTCTGAAGGATAGATTCCGTGAAGAAGGCAGCTAAGAAATCTAGGCCAGATTCTTCTGCTGTACATCCTGTGCCAGACTTCTCTCCCCAGGCAAGTGAAATATCTGGAGGATCATTTGGTGCCAGCGTTGGATTCTTCTACCGTGACCATTTTGGAGGCCAACATTTATCCATCCTTACTCACATCCTTGGAGGCCTTGCAGACATCTGCTTTAGACATTCATGGAAACTGCCACAGATATTTCCGAGGGGCCTAGGGATGTTCCTCAGATTTTGGTCAGGGAGGAAGTCCTGACTACTGCTATTGAATGCTGATTGGGGTCTGAGCCTTCTAAATTTTATAAGGCACATGTCCCCTTGAAGAAAAAGCAAGAGACCAAGCATATTTCTCTTGCTTCTAAAGACCCACAGAGTGAATGGCTGAATTTCACTCGGGGGTTGTTTAATGCTTTAATGGTTTTGAAACAACCTTATGGAGTTACTGTTTCAGCTCCAGCTCCCCCTTGGTCCTCTACTCCCCTTAACAGACCATAGGAAAAGGATTCCTCTGAGGAGGAGGAGGTTTATTCAGATGAGGAATCTTTCTTGCTCATCTTAGATTCTCTGTCTTTTAGACTAGGAGTCTGAGGAAGAGGAATCTACTACACTGTCCAGAATGAACTATTTAAATTTATTGGCCATCCTACTGTATTCCATAGTACCAGAATACAAAAGTGACCACCCCTTTCAGTCTGTCTTGCTGTTTTAAAAATCGTGACTCTCCATTAAAACTTTAGTTAAAACTTAAGTTACCTACTTTCACATCTAACTCTTCTAGTGCACACTGCAGTGTTTAGGCTAAACCATTTTTTTCATCTTACCTTTAAGCATTTATTGCAAGACCACCAGTTACCTGGGAGCCCACATTCTGCCTCTCAGTCATCTTGGGATTAGTGCTTCTGTTGTCTCCTGGTGAGAGGAGGAGTGCAGTTACATTATCACCAGAAAGCTTAACTGCTTAATAA
The DNA here is from genome assembly GCF_019279795.1 of Protopterus annectens. Taxonomy (NCBI): domain Eukaryota; kingdom Metazoa; phylum Chordata; order Ceratodontiformes; family Protopteridae; genus Protopterus; species Protopterus annectens. The sequence goes on along the minus strand of NC_056744.1, from coordinate 406,528,527 downwards.
GTGACAGCTTGGAATCTGTGCTTATATTCTGATGCTGGTGAGAGTAGGAGCAGAGTGCATTGATTCCTGACTCTTTCTGGTTGGAGAGTGAGTGTCTGTGCTTAATGTACCTGATTGGTCTGGTTGCTATTCGAGGCATCTACCAGAAAAAGGCTACAAGCCTGCAGACCCTTGCATCATCTGGGACAAGACTGTGTATCACCAAACAGGCCCGTGGCCTGCTTCTCTTCTTGGGATTGGTGCTAATATTTTGCTTCTGGTCAGAGTAGAAGCAAAGGAGTATTGTATCCCAACAGAGTGAAGCTGTGCTGAGACCAGCATTAGTAGTAGCCATTCATGTGACTCTCCTCTTTTCATCATTCTTGACAAGCTAATTCTTTATTTTTCAGTAAGTACTGTTTGATTTTTTTCTAACTTCAGCATATTTGCCTAAATACTTCATCCTTATATTTTCAGGGTCTGCGTATTGGATTCCCCTCAAGTGCTTGGCAGTGCTCTGTATAGACTCGGACACTTTGAGTGACATTTTTCCTGTAAAAAGGGTCAACTCCCCAAACTCCTCTCTGATCACATGCTGTATATCGGATCCCCTGTAGGCTTGGTCATCTGAAAGGGTACTTTTAACTTTTAATTGTAGAATCTTACTTCATATATTTTCTTCTCTTACCAATGTATAACTGACTGCGGTGGTGGTGCTGCGGTAGCATTGTCGCCTCACAGTAAGACGTTGTCCTGTTCGATTCTTAGCTAGAGCGTCTTCTGTGTGGAGACATTTGTGAATGGGCGTACCTTCGTTGAAGGTTGTGCGTCAGGGCCAGCAACTCGGCACGTAAAAATCTACTGCCAATCATTAGTGGACCGGAATTCCGCTGTGGCGACCCCTAACCGGGAAAAGCCGAAAGACACAACCATGATGTTAATCGTGTTTCACTGTTGCAGTCATTACACTTGGGTTATCCGCCGACAGGCTACCCACAGTCGGCCTGAGTTCCAAAGTCTTGGTGCGGCATCAGTTGCTGTCACCTCTTCCCTGATGTCAGTGCACCAGGGGTATAAAAGATGCAACCGACGCCATTTTCTTCAGTCTTTCTTGCCGCACGGTGCCCGAAGCAAAAGCAGTTCGCAAGTGCCAGTCGGCCAACTCCTGAGATTTTCGAAATTGAGTTTCAGAACTGAAGTCTTCAATAAAGCTAAGTAACCCATTGGGGAAACTTTTTCTTGCTCCAGACCGATGTCAGTAAAAGTTAATAATTGTATTTCTTGTGGGAAGCAAATGCCCCATAAGGACTTTGACTCTTACTGTATTCCTTGCCTAGGCCCTGCCCACTTCGTTACTAGTTGTCGGTTTTGTGCTAGATTCAACAAACACGCTATTAAACGTCGGTTTGATTTTGCTTTACATTATTTTGGCCTAAGGTTTAATTACATAATGCCGTCAGAACAACCGACGACCGGAATTTATAAAAAAACGCAAAGACAAAGAAAAGGACAGACATCCGAGGTCCAAAACTGACGACGAAGCCTCTTCTAGGCCAGTCGCTGGTTCTCAGTGAGGCGCTTTCGCAGCCCTTGACACCTGCTACCTCAGAGCCACAGGCCGTATCAGACAGCCACGTGGAGACACCAAGGCCTGTGGAAACTCAAGGTATTGGGCCTACGGAAACTATTCCCTCAGATGGGTCCAGAGCCGCTGAGCAGGCATCGGCTTCTGAGGGTGTTTTCAGACCTTCACAGCTTACAATTAAGCCCACTACAGCAGCCAAGGCAAAGTCAAAAACACCATTAAAGACAAGGAAACAAGTACAGCATTCTCCTGAACAATCATCCATGCCAAAGAAACAGATGCTTAAAATGTCCAAAGACCTAATTACTTTAATCAGGGGTTCCCATCCCCCTCCTGACAAAAGGCCTAGGCAAGACACTGACTATGATTCCTCTGACCAGGTTTCTATTTCCTCTGATTCGTCTTCTGATCAGGGATACTCTCTCCCTCCCTATGAGGACTCTGATGCAGAAGAGTCTATACCTTCAGCCTCTCCGCCTGAGGGTTATTCTGTTGGGGAAACCCTGCACACCATGAGGGAGCATTTCCATTGGGAGAGCCAGGATTATTCAGAATCCAAGAAAAGGCTCCGAGACTTTCTTTTATTGCCCCAGCACAGGCCCCTGGCTAATTCCCCCTGTGCTTGATATTGTTGATGTTTTCTCTGAATCCAGTCTGACTCATGATTCTTTACCCCCTGCACCAGTCAAGCCAGACAGGTACTACAGGATCCCTGACTCTCATAAATGTATTTACAAAAACCCTGCTGCAGATCCAGAAACAATTTCTCAGGGTCCTAAAGGGATTAAGGCTTCCACTGCTAAAAATCCTGTCCCCTCAGATAGAGATTCCAAAGCTCTGGACAGATGGGGGAAAAAAGTTTACACTTCTGCTACTTTAGCTGTCAGGGCTTTAAATTGCCAGTTTCACATGCTTAAGTGTCAGCAGTATCTCATGTCATTGTTAAAGCAGAAAATAGTTTCAATCTCAGAAAGTCCTGACAGTAAGGAAATGCAAGATTTATTGCATGCAGCTGAACAAGTGGGAAAGCATACTTTACAATGAGGTTTTGATTCGTTAGAGGCTTCTTGTAGAGCCGCAGTTACAGGCTCTGATATTCGAAGGCATGCTTGGTTGAAAGAACAAAGTTTACCTGACCATATTAAAGTAAAATTATTTGATGCTCCACTACAGCATGATACTTTGTTTGGTGTTAAGGCAGAAGAGGTGTTAAAGAAAATGGAGGATAAAGCAAAATCAATGCAGACAGTAAAGGATTTCTTACAGGTTCAACCACCTAGGTTTAGCAGAAACGGGCCTTCAAAAAATTGGTCCTTTCCGGTGTCAGACAGACCACAAAGAGGCAGATACAGATGCCCAAGAGGCAGATCTCAGCCCCAAGGCTCCTGCAGACCTAAACAATGGGGTGCTTCAGCCCCCAAAGGAGGGGAAGACAAATCACAACCTTATAGGAAACAGTCCCAATGACTTCCCTCTACAGATGCCAAGCACTTACCTTTTGGCAGTACCCCTAGGGGGGAAAGCTAGCACTTTTCTCAAACAATCGGCACATAATCACCCAGGACAAATGGGTACTGAATATTGTTTCTCAGGGTTACAGGTTCCACTTTCACACGCTTCCAAATTCAAGAGGTATGCCAGACCTGCCACAAAACCAATGGGCAGAGGCGCAAAAACAAATTGCTGCTCTCATGGACATGGGAGCTATTCAAAGAGTCAGACAGCAAGAACATGGACAAGGATTTTACTCAAGACTTTTCTTAGTACCCAGAAAGGACAAAGCCTAGAGACCAATACTGGACCTGTCAATCCTAAATACTTTCCTGGATGTTCCAAAATTCAGAATGTTAACACTACAGCAGCTTCTACCCATGCTGGGCAAGAAGGCTTGGCTAGTTACTTTGGACCTCAAGGAGGCATGCCTGCATGTCCCAATCAGACAAACTTGCAGAATATACCTCAGATTCATAGCAGGCTCAATGCATTACCAATTCTCTGCACTGCCCTTTGGCTTATCTACTGTCCCCATGGTCTTCACAAAATGCCTGGCACCAGTAATTGCATTTTGCAGACAAAAAGGAATTCAAATATATCCCTACTTGGACGATTGCCTTATTCAAGCAGAGAGCAAGGACATTCTACTAAAGCATATGGCATTTGTAAAAAGATTACTAATTTGCCTAGGGTACACAGTAAACAAAAAGAAATCAAAACTAGTGCTCTCTCAAGAGATAATATTCCTGGGTGCAAGCTTAAATACAGCTGCCCAGATGGCTTATCTCAACGCCATATAAACAAAGGCAACTGACTCAATACTTTCAACTGATGGCAACAAAGACCCAGCTCCCTGCAAGAAAAATTCTGCAGGCCCTGGGCTTCATGGCATCCTGCATTCTACTAATTCCATATGCAAGACTGCATATGAGGAAACTACAATGGTATCTAAAAAGCATTTGGACTCCGCATTGTCACAGCCTGGAGATGATCATAACTTTAATTCCCTGCCTACAACAGAAGTTTCGATGGTGGTCCCAGGCCTGTCACCACAACAAGGGACAGCCTTTCACCTTACCCACAGCCAGGCAGACAACAACGGATGCATCGGATTATGCCTGGGGGGCACATATGGCAGGAAAATGTATTCAGGGCACGTGGCCCAAGGAACAAATGCATCTTCACATCAATCAGAAAGAAATGCTAGCTGTACAGAATGCCCTGACTGCTTTCAAGGACCTACTGCATCCAGGACAACTACTGATAAAGACGGATAATACCACAGTTATGTGGTACATAAACAAGCAAGGGGGGGGCACACATTCCTACCCCCTATGCAGGCAAGCCATGACCTTGTGGAGCACAGCACTAACCTATCAGGTACATCTGCAGGCACAATTCCTGCCAGGAACAAAAAATACACTGGCAGACGAGCTAAGCAGAAATCTCATGGACCCTCACAAATGGAAACTAAATCCACAGGTGTTCAGCATAACAAGGAAATGGGGACGCCCAGACATATATCTTTTTGCCTCCCCTCACAATTGCCAACTACAGAAATTCTGCACAAGAACTTATCACTCTCAAGCATGGAAAGTGGATGCTCTATCATTCAGCTGGAAAGCTCTGACAGTCTATGCCTTCCCTCCAATGCCTCTTCTTACCAAGGTGCTCCTAAAAGTCAGACAAGAAAGGCCAAAAATTATCCTGATTGCCCCAGACTGACCTCGCCAGCACTGATACCCAATCCTAAAGAGCTTATCTCAAGGCCCAGCTTGGCCTTTACCTCAAATTCCTCCTCTACTGACTCAACAAAACAATCAGATTCTGCACAGTCAACTCAGAACCTTAAATCTGGCAGCATGGCAGATAATGTAGCCACTCAGACTGCACCTCTCTCTAAAGCTGTTATGGATGTCATTTTAGAAGCCAGGAGGCCCAGCACTACGAAATCTTATGCAGAAAAATGGAAGAGATTCTGTGATTGGAACCAGGCACAAGGTCTCGGCCCACTTGTTCCAAATATACTTCAGATTTTACAATACCTAACTGAGATGCTGGACAAAGGCCAATCTTTCTCATCAATTAAAATCCATGCCTCTACCATTTCAGCTCATTACAATACAGAACCTCCTATTTTCTCACATCCTCTGCTAAGACAGTACCTCAGAGGGGCAAAAAACATAAGACCCCCAAGGAGAGCACCAGTACCAACTTGGGATCTCAATTTTGTTTTAGAAATACTCACACTGCCTCCTTTTGAACCAGCCAGCACAGCTGATATAAAATTCTTATCATGGAAAACTGCTCTGCTCCTAGCAATAGCTTCAGCAAAAAGAGTATCAGAGTTACAGGCATTAATGGCTGTGGAACCTTTCATCATTTTTTCACCAGGATAGGGTTTCTCTCGGGACAAACCCAACATTCATGCCAAAAGTAGTTTACAATGTAGCCCTGAACCAAACCATTCATTTACCAACTTTCTACCCAAATCTGCAGAATAAAGGGGAGAGACTTCTGCACGCCTTGGATATACACAGACAGCTACGATTGTACTTGGAGGAAACAAAAGCTTTCAGAAAAACTGAGCAACTGTTTGTAACCTATGCAGGATCACAAGGAAAACCTATCACAAAGCAGACAATTTCAAAATGGATAGGACACTGCATCCGCTTCTGTTTTGCACAACATGGCAAATCAGTGCCTGAGGTCATAGGCCACATGCTACCAGAGCAGCAGCCACTTCAGCAGCCTTTCTCAGAGGACTACCAACCAAAGACATTTTAGAAGCTGCAACCTGGAGCTCAGTGCACACTCACCAAGCACTACCACTTGCCTCTCTACTCTAAATCCAAAGCAGGCTTTGCCATTGCAGTCTTGCAGGGCCTGGTAACCTCTCCAAATCCAATCTAGACCCAGCCGCCCAACCTCAGCTTTGAGATTCAACCCAAGTGTATTGACTGCAACAGTGAAACACTATGAACATAGTACAGTTGTGTACCTACCATAAATGTAGATGTTCGAGTGTATTCACTGTTGCATAGGTTCATAGGTTCATACTAGGCTATCTGCCCTAGGCCATTTATAAGCCTAGCCAGAATGTGTTTGGCTTTCGCCACCCATTTTAAATTTATTTTGCTATGCCCTTTTTCGAGGTTAGTATACTGTGCCTCTGTCTAACAGTGACACAGAAGTGATACCCGGGGTAAACCTACGACCTCCCATCCACTTATCAAGATTCCTCTTGAAGAGAGTCAATGAGGGACTCTGCCTAACCTGGACTGGGATTTTATTCCAGAGTGAAGGGAGCCTCTGGGTTATGAATCTGTCCCTCCAGCATGTCCTATTTATTTCAGTGCTGAGTTTCAAGTCTCTCGAGCGCGTAGCTCGATGGAATTTGGATTTTCTGAGGTGCAGCATGTCCATTAATTCTGGGTTGGACATGGCTTTATACGTCAGGCACAGATCGCCTCTGAACAGGCGGTATGCCACTGAGTAGAGCTGGAGTTTCTTTAACCGGGTAGCATATGGCATCTGTTTGAGCCCTTTGATCCTCTTGGTGAGGTACTTTTGGGGTCTTTCCAGTTGCTGCAGGTGTCTGGTAAGGTACATCCCAAAAGGGGCATTGTACTCAATTATGGCCTGATGAGGGATGAGTAAAGAGGCACGATGACCTCCCCTGATCTAGATGTGAATCCCTTCATGATTAGGTGGGCTATATAAAATGTTTTTCTAACCACTTTGGCCACGTGGCTGTCAAATGAGAGATTGCTATCAACTTGGGTCCCCAGGTCCCTAATTACTTCTTCTGTACTTAATGGATTACCACCTATGTGGTAATTTGTGAGCACTTTGTTTTGCCAAAGGGGATGACTATACACTTTTTGGCATTTAGCTTGAGGCCATGGCTCTGGCACCAGTTGTCTGTTTCAGTGAGGCCCTTTTGGAGGATGCTTGTGTCGGCTGGAGAGTCGATTATGGCGCCCAGTTTGCAGTCATCTGCGAACTTGGTCAGCCACAGTCCTTCCATGTTGGACTGTACCTCCGAGAAATATATACCGAACAAGAGAGGTCCCAGGACTGAGCCTTGTGGGACACCACTTGTAACTGGTTTGGAGTCTGACATGGCTCCAGCAATTCTAACCATGTGGGTTCTGTCCTTGAGCCAGTTTGCAATCCATCTAGTGACATAGGGGTTTATATTTAAGCTGGTGAGCTTATCTATAATGCCCGAGTGGGGTATTGTATCGAAGGCTTTTGCGAGGTCCAGGTAGGCTGTGTGGACCACCTTCCCCTCTTCAGTGGCCTTGGTGACTGTTTCAAAGAAATCAACCAGGTTAAAGAGGCAGGATCTGCCCTTAATAAAGCCGAACTGGGTAGGATCCAGTGTCTGTAGTTCCCCAATATCTTTATTTATGAGGTCCATGATGATCCTTTCCATAGCTTTGCAGACCTAGCTAGTCAGGCTTATGGGGCGATAGTTTCCAGGATCCGTTGAGGCACCACCTTTATGGAGAGGGACCACTGTTGCTGTACGCCACTCTTTGGGCACATATCCTGTAGTAAGGCAGAGATTGAACAGTAGTTTTATGTTTGGGTTTAGCTCTTCTTGGAGTTTATGTAGGATGCAGCCCGGGACACCGTCTGGTCCCATTGATGCTGTGTTTTTTTGCTTTGGAGAGGGCGGCTCTTACCTGAGCATCTGAGATGTCAGGGGGGCAGCACTCTGCTGGGATAGATATTGGTGGGGGGGGGGGGAGAGAAGTTTGCGCTGAACCTGTCAGCTAGGATGTTGGCAATGTCTGTGGGTTCAGTGTATTTTTTTGTCATTTTGGACTAATTTTGAGCATATCTGGGAATTACCACCCAGGTTCCTAACGTAACTAAAGAAAGCCTTGTGATTATCCTTAGTGTCCTGTGCAATTTTTCTCTCTGAGCTGGCCTTAGACAATTTTATGAGTGCCCGTAGTTTTTTGCTAATACTGATCAGTGATGCCTTCCCTTTTTGGGATTTTGCTCTATCATTTAGTAGCTTCCTCCTTCTATTGTATAGTTTGTTTATGGCTGGTGTCCACCAGACAGGATGTCTGTTTTTGGAGGATTGGGTCTTGGTTTTATTTGGGATCGCATGATCCATGCATTCCTGAAGGTGTTCATAGAATGCGTTTATAAAGGATTCTGCGGTGTGGGCCGTATTTTCCACAGGCCCGGGGGCTTTGAAGGATTCCAACTCGGTTTTGAGGAGTGTGAAATTTGCTTTAGAGAAGTTTTTCACTGTGATTTTCTGGGCGGGGGGTGGGGTCGGGATGTGAATATCCAGTGAGATTAGTTTATGGTCTGATTTTACCAGTGAGGGATACACTTCTGGTCTGGGGCATAGAGTCCCCATGTTGGTGATGATCAGGTCCAGTATGTTTTCCCCTCTTGTGGGAGTGGTAACAAGTTGTTCCATAGCATTTGAGTCTATAAATTCTAGGAACCTTTGGGCTATGGTGTTGGAGCTAGAGTAATGCTCCCAGTCTATGCTTGGGTAGTTGAAGTCACCCAATATAATGGTGTTTGGAGAGACCTTCATATTTTCCAGTGTTCTCAGGAAGGCCGAGTGGGGTTCCTGGGTTTGGGAGGGTGGTCTGTAGCAGGCTATAAACTGGAAGGCAGTTTTACCCACTGTTAGTTGCACATGGATAGTCTCTGATGCTTCGTGCTTTGCCACCAACCTGGAGGTGTGGGTATCTTTGATGAATATCGATACTCCCCCTCCTTTTGTGGTTCGGTCCAAGTTTTGGGGCCGAAAAGCATGGTATGAGGTATAACCTGGTAGTGCTGGGGTGCTCTCGGGAGCCCTGAACCAGGTTTCTGTTACTGCACAGATACCTATGTTCTCCATGCGAAGGAGAGTTTCGAGTGCGTGCATCTTGAGGTTTAGACTTCTGGCATTGAGTAGCATTACTCTTAGTTTCTTATCCCTTGTGATACCTATGGAGGTGGGTTTGTCTTTTGAGCCTTGCCTAAAAAAGGCACTATGGGGGGGTAGCAAGAGCCTTTGCCAATATCCGAAAGCCCAAGTGTGACAGGTGCAAGCCGTCCCTAGTGAAGCATCGTGGCTTGTCGAGCATATCATCCCAAGCTGACAGGCATTGGATCCCCTTTGAATGACACCAGTACTTAAGCCAATTGTTGAAATTGATCATCTTGTCTTCATATTGTGGCATCATTCTTGGTGAGGGTAAGATGCTACTCAAGGTCAGGGTCATACCGGCCTGGGCTACATGCTCAGAGAGCTCCTCTGTCTCTTTTCATGTAGTCCAGGGAGGTACGTCTCAGGTCATTCACACCAGCATGGACAATGACTGAGTCATATTTGTACTTGCCTTGGAGTGACCTGAGTGCTTGTGTTATGTGGTGGATCCTAGCGCCCGACAGGCTGCTCACAGTGACCCTCTCCTTGTTCAGCCTGGTGAGCGCGACGTCAGTGTGTCTGACGATAGTCACCTATTACAAGTGTATCAGGTTTGTTGTTTAGTCTTAAGGGCTGTGACTTTTCGGCACACTGGCTTTGTGAGATATGTGTTGCACGTGTTTTGTTTTGGGGTAGCGGTTGCTTGAGTGTCTGCTTTGGAGGTCTCTGCTGCTTAGGCAGATCTTTATTTAGAGCCTCCGAGTATGTTTTTGTGTGATTATGTGTTTGGTTTGCTGTCGTGGTAGGTCTATGTGAGACTGGAATTGTAGTGAGTGGTTTCCTTCTCCTCCTGACTGGTTATGCCAGTACTGAGTTGAGAGAGCTTAGCTTCCAGTTTGGCTATATGGTTGCATCTCTCATGTGTTGGAACTTGTTGGGAGGAGGAGAGGGTTGTCTGTGTACATGAGGCAGTTGTAACATTGCCTCAAGATTCCCAGATTCACCAGCTGGACCGGAGAGGAGATTGACAACTGACCTTTGGACATGTTAGAATAATATTGGGAATTCCTTTATAATTGAAAACAAGGGCCAGTGGGGAGTGAGGGTGTAGTGCTTTTAATTTTTAGTGCTGACTTATATAATTGCTTTAGTGAGCAAGTGCCAGGTAACTTAAGTACAATGTGTTACAGGTAACTTAAATGCAAAAACGACAAACAGTAACTTTTTTTCAAGTGAAACAAGGAAATGAGTACAGTAAGCAATGCAGATATCACTAGTGATCCACAGAAGCACGGAGAAGCCGCGTATTAGGTGGAATTAGCATTCCAGGGAAATAACAAGCACATAAACAAAGCTAGATTCAGCAGGCCTGGATCTAGTCTATGCTACAGCAAACAAGGTGTACCAATTTCAGTAAGATACAGTTCAAATATTCAGGCACTATAAACCTTTAACCAGAAATTCCCAGCTCAGAAGGGCAGAGTCCAGCCTCTTCTCCCACAAGAGTGCAGATCACGAACCTTCATAATGTAAAATAACTGACCTGAAGCCCAAGTGCTTAAACCAGAACTAATACACTTTAAGAATAACAGACACTGGGCTCTCAATCAGCAGTTCCCAACTTAGAAGGATGAAAGCTACCTTTCCTGCCACCACAGTGCATGCCACAAACCTTCCTAATGTAAAACAACTGGTCTGAAGCCCAAGTGCTTAATCCAAAAGAGTTAGAATGATAGCTACACTTTAATCAAGTTACTACCAAGCAGTAATAAATACAATTGAATACTTTAGAGAATGCCTGGATTAGTGCTCAAGTTACACAAACAAAGCTAGATTCAGCAGGCCCGAATCCAGTCTATGCCACAGCAAACAAGGCGCACCAACTTCAGTAAGAAGCAATTCAGATATGCATGCACTATAAGCCTTTAACCAGAAATTCCCAGCTCAGAAGGGCAGAGTCCAGCCTCTCCTCCCACAAGAGTGCAGACCACGAACCCTCTTAATGTAAAATAACTGGCCTGAAAGCCCATGTGCTTAAACCAGAATTAATATTCTTTTAGAATAACAGACACTGAGCCCTCAATCAGCAGTTCCCAACCTAGAAGGATGTAAGCTACCTGTTCTGCCACTACAGTGCAGACCACAAACCCTCTCAGTGCAAAACAACTGGTCTGAAGCCCAAGTGTTTAAACCAAAAGGCTTTAGAATGAGTTACACCAAGCAGTAATAAATACAGTTGAGTACTTTTAAGATTATGCAAAAGTAAAATAAAGTAGGTAGAAACACAAGTACAGTAAAAGCAGATGAAATTTTTTTTTTTTCTGAACAAGTGCTGAGATCAAAGAAACAGATTTGAGTGCTGAAACTAGAAAACTGGCTAGTTACAAGAAAAAAAAACTAAGCTAGAAGGCTTCCCTCCAACACAGAAGGGCTTGGGGGCTCAGAAGCCTACAAATAGTCTATACCACTTAACAGGAAAGGCAGAAAACAAGCTTAAATTTTTTTTTCTGTTTCCCAGATGCTCTCTTTGTACACAGTAGGAGTGCCTGAAATTAGAATATGATCACACTGCACTCAGTTGAGTGAGCAAATGAGATGGGCCCAGAAGGAGTATCCAGACACAAATTTACAAGAGGGGCGGGCAGTTTCAAGGCCACTAAGATTAACACCAAAACAAAAACAAGGCGGGTGGGTGGGACTAACAACAGCAGAGTCAAAACTTCCAGTTCAGTTAATATTCCTGCAACACAGTTAAAATCAATTTAAATACTGTATTTTTTGAAAAAGAAAAAGTGCAGGTAAAGGTACAGTCCAGGTTGCCCACCCACCTTCCCCCTTTTCATTGCTGCGACTTCTGTGTACTTCTCAACTCTATTCAACCTATGTGGTGTATTTGCTTGTAGATGAAGGAAATGTTTATATTAGTACATGCATGCTTTTTGGCATAATTTTATTTTTCCAGCCTTCCTATCTGGAGGCATCTGACATCTGGGGCAAGAAAAACTGAAGAAAATGGCGTTGGTTGCATCTTTTATACCCCTGGCACTCTGACGTCAGGGAAGAGGTGACAGCAACCAATGCCGGACCAAGACTTTGGAACTCGGGCCAACTGCTGGTAGCTTGCCGGCGGATAACCCAAGTGTAATGACTGCAACAGTGAATACACTCGAGCATCTACATTTATGGTAGGTACACAACTGTACTTTCTATATCTCCTTTTACCTGGAGTGTTTTATTTCTTATATTACTATGCTCAGCATATATGATAAAACTTGTTTTGTGTATTATGCTGGATGTACTGTAACTGACATTGTCTTTTACTTGTGTTCTATATCTTCTTTTACCTGGAGTGTTTTTATTAATTTCTTGTTATATTATTATACTCAGCATACATGATGTAACCTGTTTTGTGTATTATGCTGGATGTACTGTATTTGTATAACTTGATGCTGGAGCTTTTCTCCCCGGGCCTCCACAGAAAATGGACCTGGTCCAGTCAGAATTTCCCGGTTAACAAATGTAAAATAAATTAAATAAGGAAACAGCTCTAGTACTTAGTAATAATGACCATCCCTCCTGGCATGTCTAAAGGTCAGTTCCCTGTGCTGTCTTCTATTAACCTGGTGAACTTGGGCATTCTGAGGCAGTGTAGCAACTGCCTCATGTACACAGACAACCCTCTCCTCTTACCTCCCAACACGCAGACTTGTGAGAGATGCACTTGTATATCCAAATTGGAAGCCATGCACACTCAAGCCAGGACTGGATTAGTTGATCAAGAGGAGAGGGTCAACACCTGCACCACACCACATGCAACACATAGCCCTCCATAACACCCACCATCACAGCTCTCACATAAAAACACAAACCATACACCCACCTTTGCAGAGGCTCTCAATAGAAATCTACCCAAGCAGCAGGGACCTCCAAGGCAGAAACACACTCAACCACCACAACACAGCACAAACCACAAGACCCATAGCTCACCTACAAAGTGTGCCCCTCAACCTAAGCCCCTAAGGCAAAACAGCTTGCCCAATACACTAATCATAGGTGACTCGATAGTGAGGCACACTGATGTCCAATTCACTAGGTTGAATAAGGAGAAGCCAGCTGTCTGTCAGGTGCCAGAGTCCGACACATAATACACGCACTCAGGTCACTCCACAACAAGTACAATTATGACTCTGTCATTGTCCATGTGGGTGTGAATGACCTGAGACAAACCTCCCGGGACTACATGAAAAGAGATATGGAGGAGCTCTCAGTTTATGTGGCCCAGGCAGTTATGGTCCTAGCCCTGAGCAGCATCCTACCGTTGCCCAGAATGATACTGCAGTACAAGCAGAAAATGATTGACTTCAACAATCGTCTAAGTTTCTGATGTCATTCTAAGGGGATCCAGTATCCGTCTGCTTGGGATGACATGATTGACAGACCTCGATGCTTTGCCAGAAATGGCCTGCATCTGTCACCCCTGGATTTCCGGATACTGGCTAAGGCCGTTGCCACCCTTATAGTGCCTTTTTTAGGGGATTTTCCCAAGACCAAATTACCACTGTAACAGCTATAAATAAATGCAATCTGAGGGTCATATACTGCTCAATACTAGAAGTCTAAATCTCAAGATGCACTTTCCCGAAGCACTCCTCAAAATGGAGAACATCGACATTTATGCTGTAATGGAGACCTGGTTTAAAGCAGCAGAAAGCACCCTTGCGCTATCAGACTGTAACTCATTACACACCATTCCCCCCTAGAACATGGACCATAGGTCCCCAACCATGTCCCCAGACTCTCACTCCAGGTTCCTAAGCACCCTGGAAACTATTGGGGTCCAACCCAACACTCGCATACTAGGTGACTTCAACTACCCCTCCATCTACTGGGAAAACTACTCGTACACCAATACACTGGCCCAACGCTTCCTGGAATTCATCAATTCCAATGCCTTGGACCAGCTCATTCTTACCCCCACTAGAGGAAGCAACATCCTTCCCCTGGTTATTACTAACATGGGCAACCGTTGTTCTACACCAGTAGTCAATTCCTCCCTGGTTAGAGCCGAACACAAACTAATCACTATGGGAATTCACATCTCACCCTTTCCCCCCCAAAGGTAACCACCATGGAAAAACTTCTCCAAAGCTGACTTTGGGCTCCTATAAACGGAGATGGTTAACTTCATGGCACCCATGTCAGTGGAAAATAGATGTATGACTGCCAGATCATACACCATGGCACTGTACGAACATGTACATAAATGCATGGAACTAGCCATACCCAACAGAACCAAGACGCTGTCCTCCATAAAAGGAAGCCATATGGCAGCCCCTGCCATTGATAAACTGTACAACAGAAGGAAGAAACGGTTGCAGAAAAAGTTGAAGTCCCAAGACTGGAAAAACTCCCTTATTAGCCTCAACAAAAAGTTGAGATCCCTCATCAAAACCTCTGAAGCCAGCTATGAAAGCAGAATTGCAGCAGACACTAAAAACAACCACAAAGCCTTCTGTAGTTGTATCAAGAATCTCCATGGCAATACCCAGGTTTGCTCTGAGTTACTGTATCTCCTATACAGAGCCAGCAGATATTGTCATCATACTGGCTGACAGATTCAGTGCCAACTTTACCCCCCCCCCCCCAAAGACCAATCACAATACCGGAGGAATGCCAGGCACCCAGCATTACTGCAGCACAGGTTAAAGCTGCATTGTCCAAGGCCAAAAATACAGCTTCCATGGGACCCAACAATATCCCTGGATGTGTTCCACATGAACTACAAAATGAACTGGCACCACATCTGTGTGCCCTGTTCAATCACAGCCTCACCTCAGGCTTTGTCCCTACCGAATGGCGCACTGCTACAGTCATTCCTCTCCATAAAGGGAGAGTGACTACAGACCCTGGGAATTATCGCCTCATTAGCCCTGATGAGTCTAATATGTAAGGCTATGGAGCGCATCATCATGGACCTAATTAACAAGGATATGGGTAATCACCAAACTCTAGATCCCACTCAATTTGGTTTTGTGAACGGTAGAATCATGCCTGCTCATCCTGGTTGACTTTGAGTCAGTCACAATAGCTGTGGATGAGTGCAAGGCAGTTCATACAGCCTGCCTCGATCTTGCCAAGGCTTTTGATACCATTTCCCACTCAGGAATTATTGAGAAACTCACCAAACTAGGAATCAACGCCTATATCACTAGGTGGTTTGCAAATTGGCTCACAGATGGAACCCACAGTGTGAAAGCAGCGGACTCCAAGTCAGACTGCTGACCAGTCACGTGTGGAATCCCACAGGCATCGATCCTGGGTCCTCTCCTGTCAGGCATCTACTTCTCAGAAATCCAGGCCAACACAGAGGAACTCTGGCTGACAAGGTTCACAGACAACTGCAAGCTGGGAGCCATTATTAACTCCCCAAGTGATGTAGACATCCTACAGAAAGGCCTCACTGAGACCAATGACTGGTGTTGAAGCCATGGCCTTAAGCTTAATGCCAAAAAATGCGTCATCATCCCCTTTGGGAAAAACTCAGTTCCCACTAATTACCACATTGATGGGAGCCCACTGAAGGTGTTCTAAGAGATCTGGGGACACAGGTTGACAGCAACCTCTCCTTCGACCACCATATTGCGACTGTGGTCAGAGAGTCCTATGTGACAAAACTCATTACCAAGGGTTTTGCATCCAGGAATTAAGAGGACGTCATTTCTCTCTACTCTCTCTACTCTTCCCTCATTAGGCCAGTCATAGAGTATAATGCCCCATTTGGCATGTACCTCACTAGACACATGCAACAGCTGGAAAGGCACAAAAGTACCTCACGAAGAAGATCCTAGGCCTTAAACACATGCCCTACATGGACACTCAAAAAAACTCCAGCTATTCTCTGTCTCATATCATCTACTAAGTGGTGATCTCTGCTTGACTTACAAAACCATGTCTGACCCAACTATGTTAGAAATGCTACATCTAAAGAAATCCCAATCTCTCCGCAGCACACACTCCAGAGACTTCAAACTCATTACCACAATCAACAGAACGTGCTGGAGGGACAGGTTCATAACCCAGAGACTGCCCATTCTCTGGAATAGATTTCCCATATATGTCAAGCAGATCACCTCACTGGCCGTCTTCAAGAGAAATCTTGATGAGTGGATGGGAAGTAGAAAGTTCACCCCATGGATCATTCTAGTGGCTCTACTTAATAGAGGCACTGGGAACTAACTGGTGGCACGATGCCAGGGCACTTCAATGGTCTAGGCGTCTAAAGGCTCCAGGGCCATTAGCCTAGTATGCATTTTTTTAAATGGAATTGTGTCCAAGTTTCTGAGGTACGGAAGAGCTATTATGAGCTCCTGCAGATGGACTATCCTAGACCTTCTGCTGTTCTTCCTGTTTTGACTTCTTCAATGGATGCCATTTCTACAGCTTTGGAGTCTCCTGATTCCCAGCCCCCTGCCCACAAGAGAACCAGTAGGTTTTATAGGGTGCCCGAGTACTGTAAATTTATATATAGGTGTCCTTTGGCTGACCCTTTTGTAGTGTCTGTGGCTTCTGACAAGCCATCTCTGTTGTTGCCTTCTACTAAGTTGCATCCGTCTGATAAAGATGGCAGAATTGCGGAAAGGCTAGGTAAGAAGGTTTATATCTCTGCTACCTTAGCTTTTATGGCTGACAGTTATCAGACCCATATGTCCAGGTGCATTTTGGCCTTTTTTTTCCCCAGGCCTATCTGATCATTTCTGATCTCTCTGACTCTGAAGGGAAAAGACATCTATTTCCCTGTTAGGGTCTTCTTCAGAGGTGGCTCGCCATTCTATTAAGTGCATTTATGATGCAGCAGATGCTGCTTCTAGGACTGCTGCTTTTGGTACTGTGAGATATTCCTGTCATCGGACTGAGCCTTTGCCTGATATTAAAACTAAGTTTATGGATGCTCCTCTGGACAAACATTTGTTTGGGGAAGCTGCTGCTGATTTGTTTCTCCCCAGTATAAGGGCAAAGCCTTGCAGGAACTTAAAACATGTTTTTGTTTCTCCTGTGCCTAAATTCCAGAGAAATTACCCCAATAAAGCCAGCTGTTGTTCATACTCAGTTTCACCCTCCCCCCAAGGGTAAGAAGGGTGAGAAGTGGGCTCCTCCCACCCAGACTTCTGTGCCCTCAGAAGTCTCCTTTTCCAGACAAACCCGGTGCCATTTTACTATCCTGTTCTTCTCAGCCACATTCCTCTTTTTCTTCATCTTTCGATTTCTTTTTCTGTTTGGTTAAATATTACTCAGGATTCCTGGATTCTGTCCGTTATCTACCAAGGGTATTTCATAGTCTGGAAGTCTCTTCCCCCTTTTATGGGAATTCCTCAGCCCCCTCAGGAGCAGATGTTCTTCGTGTTTCACTGTTGCAGTCATTACATTTGGGTAATCTGCTGGCAGGTTGCCCTTAGTCGGCCTGAATTCCAAAGTCCTTGCGTCCTGCGTCGGTTGCTGTCTCCTCTTCCATGACGTCAGGTCGTCAGGGGTATAAAACATGCAGCCGACGCCTTTTTCTTTAGTCTTTCTTGCCGCGTGGTGCCCGAAGCAGAAGCATTTCGCAAGTGCCGGTCGGCCGACTACTGAAATATTCGAGTTTGAGTTTCAGAACCAAAGTCTTCACTAAAGCTAAGTACCCTATTGGGGAAACTTTTTTCTTGATTTTTACTGATGTTAGAAAAAGTTAATAATTGTATTTCTTGTGGGAAGCAAATACCTCATAAGGATTTTCATTTGTACTGTATTCCTTGCCTAGGGCCCTGATCACAATGTGCCTGGCTGTCGGTTTTGTGCTAGATTTAACCAACTCACTATTATGCGTCTGTATATTTTTGCCTCAAGTATTTTGAAAACAGATTTAACTACCCAGAAATGTCATCTGATAGTAATCCGACTACCAGAGTACATAAAAAAAACGCAAAGAAAAGGACAAAGAAAGGCAGTCAAGATCCAAAACCGACGACGAAGCTTCTCCTAAGCCAGTCGCCGGTTCGCCAGTACTCAGTGAGGCGCTTTCTCAGCCCCTGATACCCGCTACCTTCGAGTCGCAGGCCTCTACCAACACCCATGTGGAGTCCAGCATGCTGCAAGATACTCAAGGTATTGGACCGACGGATGCATCCCTCGGATAGGTCCAGATCCGCAGAGCAGGCACCGGCTTCTGAGGGCGTATTCAGACCTCAACATTTGTGTATCAAATTGACAACAGCTGCAAAACCAAAGACAAAAGCAACTTAAAAAATGACGCATGAGCCACGTGCACAGGCCTCTATGCCTAAAAAACAGATGATCGAAATGGCTGAAGACCTTATTACCTTGATCAGGGGTACCCATCCCCATCCTGATAAGAGGCCTAGGCAAGAGACTGATATGAATCTTCAGATCAGGTTTCTATTTCTTCTGATTACTCTTCTGATCAGGAATTATCTATACCTCCTTATGAGGATTCTGATACTGAGGAGTCTGTTCCATCTGCATCTCCTCATGAGGATTATTCATTTGGAGAGACCTTGCATACTTTGAGGGAGCATTTTCACTGGGAGTGTCAAGACTTATCAGAATCAAAAAAGAGGCTCAGGAATTTCCTCCTTTTCCTTCAGCACAGGCCATTCCCCCTGTTTTAGACATTGTGGATGATGTGTTTTCAGAGTCAATCTTGTCCCCTGACTCCTTACCTCCAGCTCCCAGTAAGCCTGACAGATATTACAGGGTACGCCAAGAAAGAATTTTTTTAAACTACACAAAGTATCCTCTCTTTCTCTGTTCAATTGAAATAACGGTTCTCCACTTATCTACTGTTCGATTTGTTTATTAAAATGTTAAGCGAATCCAACTGCTGTATGTAATAAAATTATAAAAGTAAACATTATTGATCAATAATGTTTACTTTTATAATTTTATTACATACAGCAGTTGAATTACTGTTATTAAAATTCCGTAGGAATTGAGGTCGTATATAAAGTTTTTGTATAGACTAATGAGCTGTATTTTAGTAATGTAGCTGATGTAATTCTATATATTTATGTATTGTTACCTGATTAGTAAGTTAAATATACTTATTTTATAAGTGGCAGGAAGAGTGAGTGTATAACTTTAAAAGATATGTAAGAGTACAAAGTAAACACGCTCAGTAAATGCTACTATATAACAGTTTATGGAACGCACTCGTTTTAAGTATTAAATGCAGGAAATTGAATGTGTTTAGTATGGGTCAGTATTCTTGTATTTTAGGGATACGTAAACACTGAAGTGTAAGTAAATGTTATAAAATATAAAATCTAATATATGCCAACAGTATTTTAAAATGCACAACCTTCAACAATGAATTTTATACTTGCTCATTTATTTGTGTATTTTAGACATTGTAAGTTGTCAAATTTACTAATTGCTAGAATCATGTGATACAATCAGATGTTATAGAAGGAATAGGTGGAGAGATCAGTTTGTCTGAAGAAGTTTTCGCATATAGAAAACGAAAAGCGTGTAATATTTTATGTTTTTAAATCAACCATTTGTATTAACAGTTGGATTCGCTTAACATTTTAATAATCAAATCGAACAGTAAATAAGCGGAGAACCGTTATTTCAGTTGAACAGAGAAAGAGAGGATACTGTCTAGACTGCTTCCTGCAGCTACTTCATTTGAGATATTACAGGGTCCCTGACTCACATAAATTTTTATTTAGAAACCCTGCTGCTGATCCTAAAACTGTTTCACAGGGTCCAAAGGGAGTTAAGGCCTCAACATCAAAAAATCCTACCCCCTCTGACAGAGATTCAAGGGCACTGGACAGATGGAGAAAAAAGGTTTATACATCTGCAACCTTGGCAATCAGGGCCTTAAACTGCTTAAGTACCAACAACATGTTATGGGATTGATGAAACAGAAAATGATGATTTCAGAATGTGCAGAAAATAAAGAATTGCAGGAATTATTGCATGCAGCTGAACAAGTTGGAAAGCATACTTTGCAATGTGGTTTTGATTCCTTAGAGGCCTCCTGCAGGGCCGCAGTTACTGGATCTGTGATTGAGGCTTGCCTGGTTAAAGGAACAAAATTTACCTGATCATGTTAAAGCTAAATTGCTAGATGCACCTTTACAGCATGATTCTCTGTTTGGTATTAAGGCAGAAGAGGTTTTAAAGAAATTGGAAGACAAAGCTAAGTCTATGCAAACTGTTAAAGACTTCTTACAAGTGCAGCCACCAAGATTCAGTAGACACTGGCCTACCAAAAATTGGTCCTTTCCTGTGTCAGACAGAGCTCAAAGGGGCAAATCCAGACGCCCTAAGGGTTCCAGATACCAGGCGCAAGATTCATACAGGTCAAAGCAATGGGATGCTTCCACCTCCAAATCTGGAGGAGATAAAGCGCAAACTTACAGAAAGCAATCCAAATGACTTTCCTCTGCCTACACCAATCACTTATCTTTTAGCAGCACCCATAGGGGGAAAATTAGCACTTTTTGCTCAAAATTGACAGTTAATAACCCAGGACAAGTGGGTACTAAACATCGTATCACAGGGATACAGATTCCATTTCTACCCTCTTGGCCAGATCTGCCAAAATAATCAATGGGCATAGGCACGGAAACAGGTTACGTCCCTCGTGGATATGGGGGCCATTCAGACAGTGCCAGAACAGGAAAAAGGGCAAGGTTTCTACTCAAGGCTGTTCTTGGTACCCAGAAAGGGCAAGGCCTGGTGGCCAATACTGGATTTATCGATTTTGAACACATACCTGGACATTCCAAAATTCAAAATGCTGACTTTGCAGCAGATTCTGCCCATGTTGGGCAAGAATGCTTGGCTGGTGACTTTAGACTTAAAAGAGGCATACCTGCATGTTCCCAATAAGACAATCATGCAGAAGATACCTCAGATTCAAGGCTGGCTTAATGCATTACCAGTTCTCTGCACTGCCCTTTGGCTTATCTACTGCGCTCAGGGTCTTTACAAAGTGCCTGGCACTAGTAATTGCATTTCGCAGACAAAGAAGTATACAGATATATCCTTACTTTGACGACTGTCGCATTCAAGCAGAGAACAAGGACACTCTTCTTCGACACTTGGCGTTTGTGAAAAGGCTTCTAACATGCCTAGGGTACACAATAAACGAAAAGAAATCACAACTAGTACCCCCTCAAAAGATAACATTCCTGGGTGCAAACTGGAATACAACTGTCCAGATGGCTTACCTCACGCCAGACAAGCAAAGGCAACTGACTGCTTACTTCAAACTGATGGCAACAAAAACCCAGTCTTCTACAAGACAAATTCTGCAGGCTCTGGGCTTCATGGCATCCTGCATACTACTGATTCCATATGCAAGACTGTATACGAGGAAACTTCAATGGTACCTAAAAAGTTTATGGAGTCAACATTCTCACAGTCTGGAAACAATGATTCCTCTCATTCCCTACCTGCAACAGGAGTTTCTATGGTGGGCAAAGGCATGTCATCAAAACATGGGACAGCCATTCACTCTACCCCCTGCCAGCCAAACCATAACAACAGACACATCAGATTATGCCTGGGGGGACCACATGGCAGGAAGATGCATTCAGGGCATATGGTCACCAAAACAAATTTATCTGCATATCAACCAGAAAGAGATGCTAGCTGTTCAAAATGCCCTAACAGCCTTCAAAGACTTACTTCATCCAGGACAACTACTGATAAAGACGGGACAACACCACAGTCATGTGGTATATAAACAATCAAGGGGGCACACATTCATACCCCCTCTGCAGATTAGCCATGGCACTGTGGAATACAGCTTTGACCTACCAAATACATTTTCAAGCTCAATTCCTGCCAGGAAAACAAAACACTCTGGCAGACGATTTAAGCAGAAACCTTAAGGACCCTCACAAGTGGAAACTAAATCCACAAGTCTTCAGCTTGATAACAGAAAAATGGGGGAGCCCAGACATAGATATATTTGTCTCTCCTCAAAATTACCAATTGAAAAGATTCTACACAAGGACTTATCACAGACCAGCATGGGAAGTGGACGGCCTATCCTTCAGTTGGAAAAATCTATCAGTTTACGCCTTTCCTCCTCTACCTCTTCTCCCCAAGGTCCTCCTAAAAGTCTGACGAGAAACCAAAAATGATACTAATTGCCCCGGACTGGCCCCGCCAATACTGATACCCAATCCTAAGGAACTTGTCTCAATACCCAGCTTGGACCTTGCCTCAAAGACCACAACTACTGCCCCAGCAAAACAATCAGATCCTGCACAATCAACTACAGACTCTGAACCTGGTAGCATGGCTGATCATGTAGTCATACAAACACCTCTCAGTAAAGCTGTGATGGATGTCATTTTGGAAGCCAGAAGGCCTAGCACTAAAAAATCTTATGCTGACAAATGGAAGAGATTCTGTACTTGGACTCAAGCACAAGGAACTGATGCAGCAGAACCAAATATTCCTCAGATATTGCAATACTTAACTGAGATGCTTGATAAAGGCATATCTTTCTCATCAATTAAAATGCATGCCTCTGCCATTTCGGCTCATTACAATACAGAGCCACCAATCATTTCTCATCCTTTACTAAAGCAGTATCTAAGAGGAGCCAAAAGTGTAAGGCTTCCTAGAAGATCACCATTGCTTGCATGGGACCTCGGTTATATGTTGGAAAAGCTCACCCTGCCTCCATTTGAACCAGCTGCTACCACTGATATAAAGTTCTTATCATGGAAAACAGCTCTGCTACTAGCAATTACTTCAACAAGAAAAGTTTCAGAGCTACAGGCCCTCATGGCTGTAGAGCCTTTTATCATATTTTACCCAGACAGGGTATCTCTGAGGACAAATCCTATTTTTATGCCTAAGGTGGTTTCCAGTGTGGCTCTTAACCAAACAACTCATCTGCCAACCTTTTATCCAAATCTGCAGAACAAGGTGGAGAGAATTCTGCATTCTTTTGACGTACACAGACAACTAAGATTCTACTTAAGCAGGACTAAGAAAAACTGAGCAGTTACTAGTGACATATGCTGCAGGATCAGAAGGCAAGGCTATTTCAAAGCAGACAATTTCAAAGTGGATAAGCCACTCCATCCATTTCTGCTACTTACACCATGGTAAACCTGTGCCCAAGGGCATTAGGTCTCATTCCACCAGAGCTGCAGCCACTTCAGAAGCCTTTCTAAGGGGAGTACCAACCAAAGAAATTCTGGAGGCTGCTACTTGGAGTTCTGTTCACACCTTTACAAAGCATTATCATTTGCCTTTCTACTCTAAATCCAGAGTAAGCTTTGCCACTGCAGTTCTTCAGGGCCTTATAGCCACTCCTAATGCTGTTTAGATCCAGCCCCCCAACCATAGCTTTGGGATTCAACCCAAATGTAATGACTGCAACAGTGAAACACAAAGAATATAGTACAGTTGTGTACACTTACCATAAATGTAGATGCTCGAGTGTATTCACTGTTGCAGTCCAGGTTACCCTCCCACCATCCCCCTGTCATTCTGGAGTTTATCTTTCCTTCTCTATTCTCTACAACCTATGTGGTGTATTTGCTAGTAGATGAAGGTAAAGTTTTTATATATATATATATATATATATATATATATATATATATATATCATCAGAGGCAAGAAAAACTAAAGAAAATGACGTCGGCTGCATGTTTTATACCCCTGACGACCTGATGTCATGGAAGAGGAGACGGCAACCGACGCAGGACCCAAGACACTGGAATTCAGGCCAACTGAGGGCAACCTGCCAGCAGATTACCCAAATGTACTGACTGCAGCAGTGAATACACTCGAACTCGAACATCTACATTTATGGACAGTGTACACAACTGTACTTTGTCCTTCTTTCCAGGGGTGCTTCAGTTTATTTCCCAAAGGGGGAGGGGGTTTTACTCCACAATGTTTTTGGTGCCCAGGAAAGAGGGCGGTTGAGCACCTATTCTTGACCTCTCTCATCTAAGCACTTTTCTGAAGGTCCCCTTTTTTGTATTGTCCTTTCAGATCTTGTTACCCCTTCTACTACCTCAAGCTTGTATGGTATCTCCGGACCTCAAGGATGCTTATCTTCATATCCCAGTTCATCCACTTTTCAGGAAGTTTCTCTGTTGCTTCCTTGCATTTTCAGTTCTCTGCTTTGCCCTTTTGGCCTTTCTATTGCCCGAGGGTATTTACCAAATGCTTCGCTCCTGGGATTGCTTTTGCAGACTAAGGGGATCTAAGTCTTTTCCTACTTGGACAATCTCCTGGATGTTCATCGTGCATACAGCTGCAGTCATAACAGATGGGGGTTATCCTGCCGTCAGGCGGGTCCTCGGTCAAATTCCAAAGTCTAGGTCCGGCGTCGGTTGTCGTCGCTTCTTCCCTGACATCAGTGCGGCAGGGGTATAAAAGAGGCAGCCGATGCCATTTTCTTCAGTCTTTCTTGCCGCACGGTTCCCGAAGCAGAAGCAGTTCGCAAGTGCTGGTCGGCCAGCTCCTGAAATTTACGAAAGTATTTCAGCCGAAGTCTTCTTTAAAGCTAAGTACCCCGTTGGGGAAACTTTTCTTGCCTCAGACCGATGTCAGACAAAGTTAATAATTGCATTTCATGTGGGAAGCAAATACTGCATAAGGATTTTCACTCTTTCTGTATACCTTGCTTAGGCCCAGACCACGACGTCTCGGCCTGCCGTTTTTGTGCTAGATTCAACAAGCGCACTATTAAGCGCCGGGCGGAGTTCACCCTTCATTATTTTGGCAAAAAATTTAATTATATCATGTCGTCGGATACTCCGACTCCAGTTTTGAGCAAAAGACGCAAAGATAAGGACCGACATCCGAGGTCCGCACCGATTACTGAGACCACTCTTAGGCTGACTACCGGTTCTCCAGTTCTCAGCGAGGCGCCTACGCAGCCCGTGAGTACCGATGAAACTACATTACCGGTGACTTCAGTACCCGAAGTCGCAGGCTCCTCTGTCCCCATTCCTACTGCAGATACAGACGCCACTTTTGGCGGGGAAACTCAGAATTTAGACAGGCCTGCCATTTCTGAAGGCGTCTTAGGCCTTCCACCTTTTCTATTAAATCCTTCACTAAATCTAAAGCAGCCATGAAACCAAAGAACAGGGTCCTCAGACCTCCTCTCAAGGCCCTATGCCTAAAAAGCAGATGCTTAAAGTGGCTGAGGATTTGATTTCTCTTATCAGGGGTTCTCAACCCCCCTCTGACAAAAGACCCAGATTAGAGGAAGACTACCCTTCCTCAGATCAGGCTTCTATTACTTCAGAACACTCTGAGGACCAGGATTACGCCTATTCCCCTTTCGAAGACACTGATGCTGAGGAGTCTACTACTCTTTTGGGGAAACCCTGCATACATTGAGGGAACACTTTCACTGGGAAGGGCAAGATTACTCAGATTCCAAGAAAAGGCTCAGGGAATTTTTACTGCTCCCCCAGCATAGGCCCCTGGCTATCCCTCCTGTTTTAAATATTTTGGATGATGTGTACACAGAAGCCAGCCTTAATCCAGATTCTTTACCTCCAGCTCCTGTTAAACCAGACAGGTATTACCGGGTTCCTGATTCTCACCAGTTCCTATATAAAAGCCATACTTCTGACCCAGAAACTATTTCACAGGGTCCCAAGGGAATTAAGGCCTCTACTGCTAAAAACCCATTACCTTCAGAGAGAGATTCCAGATCTTTAGAAAGGTGGGGGAAAAAGGTGTACACCTCGGCCACTTTAACCATGAGGGCATTAAACTGTCAATTCCATATGTTAAAGTTCCAACAGTTTTTGTTATCTCAGTTGAAAAGCAAAATGACACAGCCAGAACAACCAGATTTGAGAGAGTTGCAGGAATTGTTGCATGGTGCAGAGCAAGTGGGTAAACATACCTTGCAGTGTGGTTTTGATGCTTTAGAGGCCTCATGTAGAGCTGCTGTTACGGGGTCTGTTATACGTAGACATGCTTGGCTCAAAGAGCAAACCTTACCTGATCATGTCTAAGCAAAATTATTAGATGCGCCACTTCAAAAAGATGTATTGTTTGGTGTTAAAGCTGAGGAGGTACTAAAGAAAATGGGGGGAAAAGCGAAATCAATGCAAACAGTGAAAGATTTCCTGCAAGTACAACATCCACGTTTCAGCAGAAACTGGCCTTCAGAAAATTGGTCCTTTCCAGCCACGGACAGACCTCAAAGGGGCAGATACAGACGCCCAAGGGGTAGAGGCCAATCTCAAGGATCTTACAGAGCAAGACAGTGGCAAGCACCAACCCAAGAGGTGGAGAAGATAGATCACAGTCATTTAGAAAACAGACACAATGACTTCCCCCTATACCTGCCAAGCAAAGCTTTACTGGCAGCACCTTTGGGCAGAAAACTGGCATTATTCTCACAAAATTGGCATATTGTTACAAAAGACAAATGGATTCTGGAAATTATACACAGAGGCTACAGGTTCCACTTTCACACCCTTCCAAAAATGAGAGGCATGCCAAACCTGCCACAAAATCAAAGGGCAGAGGCACAAAGACAAATTTCTGCTCTCATGGACATGAAAGCGATTCAAGAGGTACCTGCAAAAGAACAAGGTCAAGGTTTTTATTCCAGACTATTGCTGGTTCCAAGAAAAGACAAAGATTGGAGACCTATCTTAGACCTATCCATCCTAAACACATATCTACAGGTGCCAAAATTCAAGATGCTCACATTACAGCAGCTTCTTCCCATGCTGGGCAAGGAGTCTTGGCTGGTAACATTGGACCTCAAGGAGGCATATCTGCATGTCCCTATCAGACAAGATTGCAGAAGATACCTCAGATTTCTTGCAGGTTCAACCCATTACCAATTCTCTGCATTGCCCTTTGGCTTATCTACTGCACCCAGAGTGTTTACAAAATGCTTGGCATCAGTAATCGCCTTCTGCAGACTACAAGGAATACAAATCTACCCATATCTGGACGACTGCCTGATCCAAGCGGACAGCAAGGACATACTATTGCAGCATCTGGCGTTTGTAATAAAACTGTTGAACTACCTGGGATACACAGTCAACAAAAAGAAATCAAGTCTAATACCTTCTCAACAGATAATTTTCCTGGGTGCCAGCTTGAATACAACCACCCAGATGGCCTACCTCACGCCAGACAAACAAGGGCAACTGTCTCAATACTTCAGCAAAATGGCAACTTTCACCAGGCTAACTGCAAGGAAAGTCCTGCAGGCTCTGGGATTCATGGTATCTTGCATCCTTCTAATCCCATGTGCAAAGCTGCATATGAGGAAACTTCAATGGTACCTAAAAAACTTATGGTCTCAACACAGCCACAGCTTGGAAACAATTATACCACTCATTCCATGCCTTCAAAAGGAATTTTTGTGGTGGGCTCAAGCATGCCAAAGAAACACAGGTCTTCCTTTCTGTGTACCTCAAGCAACTCAAATCATCACAAAAGACGCCTCAGACTACGCCTGGGGAGCACACATGGCAGATCAGTGCATTCAGGGAAAATGGTCCTAAAAAGAAAAGCTCCTACACATCAACCAAAAGGAGATGCTAGCCGTGCAAAATGCTCTTATGACCTTCAAAGACCTACTGCATCCAGGCCATTTATTGATAAAGACAGACAACACCACAGTGATGTGGTACATAAACAGGGGGGAACTCATTATACCCCCTGTGCAGGCAAGCCATGACCCTATGGAACACAGCACTTTAATTGCAAATTCAACTACAGGCACAATTCCTGCCAGGGAAGGAAAGCACACTGGCAGACAACCTAAGCAGAAATATGATAGATCCACACGAATGGAAGTTGCATCCTCAAGTTTTCACAAAGATAACTCAGGCATGGGGCCAGCCAGACATGGATCTATTTGCTACCCACAGAAATTACCAGTTGAAAAAATTTTGTTCAAGGACCTATCATCCACAGGCCTGGAAAGTGGACGCACTCTCTTTCAATTGGACAACATTGACAGTTTATGCCTTCCCGCCTCTTCCTCTACTGACCAAAGTTCTATTAAAAGCCAGAGCAGGGAGGCCGCAAATGATTCTCATTGCTCCAGACTGGCCAAGACAACACTGGTATCCGCTCCTGAAGATCCTAATACATTCCCCACCATGGATCCTACCTCTAGTCCCTCTTCTGTTGTCCCAGCACAACTACAAAACCCTTCACAGCCAACTCAAAACCCTAAATCTAGCTGCATGGAGAATTCCTTAATTTCCCAATAGACTCTCCTCTCCAAGGAGGTGCAGGATGTCATCTTGGAGGCCAGAAGACCTTCTACTAGAAAAGCCTACTCTGCCAAATGGAAACGATTTTGTGCCTGGAATCAAGAAAAGGGCCAGAATCCTTGGGTAATAAATATACCTCAAATTTTACAGTACCTAGCTGAGATGTTAAACAGTGGACTTTCCTTCTCCTCCATCAAGATCCACGCTTCAGCCATTTCTGCACAATACAACACTGATCCTCCTTTATTCTCACATCCTCTCTTAAGACAGTGCCTCAAAGGGGCAAAAAATATAAAAACCCCCAAGGAAACCACCAGTCCCTGCTTGGGACCTCAACTTCGTATTGGAAAAGCTGACCCTTCCCCCCCTTTGAGCCAGCTTCTTCAACAGAACTACAATACTTGTCATGGAAAACAACCTTTCTTCTGGCTATCACCTCAGCACGCAGGGTTTCGGAGCTACAGGCCCTCATTGCTGTGCAACCATTCATCATTTTCCATCAGGACAGAGTTTCCTTACGAACCAACCCTACCTTTATGCCAAAGGTAGTATCCAGTGTAGCTTTGAATCAGACTATCCACTTTACCTACCTTTTATCCAAATCCACAAAACAAAGGAGAAAGACTACTACATTCCTTGGACATTCACAGACAACTTCGTTATTATTTGGACAGAACAAAGCCATTCAGGAAATCCGAGCAACTCTTTGTGTCCTATGCTACAGGCTACAGGTGCTCAAGGAAAGGCTATTTCCAAACAGACAATTTCAAAATGGATAGCCCACTGCATACGCTGTTGTTACTCATTTCATGGAAAAACTGTGCCTACATGCATCAGATCCCATTCCACCAGGGCCACAGCTACCTCTGCAGCTTTCCTCAGGGGGGGTCCCTACCAAGGACATTTTGGAAGCAGCCACTTGGAGTTCAGTGCACACTTTCTCCTAGCACTATCACCTTCCACTATACTCTAAATCTAGAGCGAGTTTTGCCACAGCAGTCTTGCAGGGCATCCTCGCTCCTCCTAGTTCCACTTAGTCAACCAACAAAGTAATCCCAAGCCAGGGCACAACAAGTTGAAATAAATGAACCACGACAACTGCTCCAAGTAACCAGAGACCACACCAAGACGTAAAAAGGATGTCGTTTAATCACAGTCACCGACTAAGCGCTTTCACCATAAAATGGCTTCATCAGAGTCTTGGTGTGGTCTCTGGTTACTTGGAGCAGTTGTCGTGGTTCATTTAGTTCCACTTAGTGCCTACCACCCTTACTTAGCTTTGGGATTCTTCCCATCTGTAATGACTGCAGCTGTATGCACGATGAACATAGTACAGTTTTGTACCTACCATAAATGTAGATGTTCGAGTGCTCATACAGCTGCAGTCCAGGTTGCCCCCCCTCCGTCCCCTCTTTCACCATAAAATGGCTTCATCAGAGTCTTGGTGTGGTCTCTGGTTACTTGGAGCAGTTGTCGTGGTTCATTTAGTTCCACTTAGTGCCTACCACCCTTACTTAGCTTTCGGATTCTTCCCATCTGTAATGACTGCAGCTGTATGCACGATGAACATAGTACAGTTTTGTACCTACCATAAATGTAGATGTTCGAGTGCTCATACAGCTGCAGTCCAGGTTGCCCCCCCTCCGTCCCTTCTTAGGACAGGCCTTATGACAAACACCTTATCATACAACCTATTTGGGGTATTCCTTTATGGTGTATTTGCTTGCAACTACTGTTTTTTGATTTTTCTATATTGCATGTTTGCATAACATTATGTTTTGCCTTCCTTCTGGGGGCACCTAACATATGGGGCAAGAAAAACTGAAGAAAATGGCGTCGGCTGCCTCTTTTATACCCCTGCCGCACTGACGTCAGGGAAGAAGCGACGACAACCAACGCCGGACCTAGACTTTGGAATTTGGCCGACCGAGGACCCGCCTGACGGCAGGATAACCCCCATCTGTAATGACTGCAGCTGTATGAGCACTCGAACATCTACATTTATGGTAGGTACAAAACTGTACTTTCAGGCATCCTCTCTAGAAGACCTTGTTGCAAAATCTCTAGTTTGCAATTTCCCTTCTGCAGAGCCTGGGGTTTACTATAAATTTCAAAACGTCCTTTCTGACTCCTCCTCAGGATCACGTCTTTCTGGGGAGCAGGACCCAGACTTGTTCCTATGCTGGCATTTCTTCCTCCTCCCAAGGCTCTGTTTTGGCAAACTCCACATGAGAAAGTTTCAGTGGTTTCTAAAGTAAGTTTGGCTTCAGCATTCTCATTCCCTCAAATTTTTAGTTCCTCTTATTCCCTGTCTCAAGCACGAACTTCACTGGTGGATTCAACAGTTGACTCTCAATCTAGGGCTCCCTTTTTGTCCACCTCTTCCTTCTCAGGAGCTATTCACAGATGCATCAGACATGGGATGGAGGGCTGTATTCAGCTCCCTAAAGATGCAGGGAGTCTGGTTGCACATTAACGTCAAAGAGCTGAGAACTCTTATGCTGTCCCTTCAGGCCTTTCATCCTGTCTTCTCCCTAGGACCTCTTATGGTGTTTATAGACAATACCACAGTGATGTGGTATGTCAACAAACTGGAGAGACAAGGTCTTACCCTCTTGACAGTTGGTTCTCTTAGTGTAGGAGCTAGCTGTCCAATATTAAGTGATGGTTCATGCAGACTCTCTGAGCAGGTCCATAACTCACTTCCACAAACGGATGCTTTTTTAGGCATGTGTTTCTGGACATTGTCCATTAGTGGAATACTCAAATGGATCTTTTTTCCTCCCTTCTGAACAGACAACTTCCTCTATTTGTGCCAGAGTCCCAGGTTCTCTGGTTTGGAAGGTGGATGCCTCCTTTTTTCTTGGAAGGGAATGTTTCTTTATCTCTTTCCTCGTCTTACCCTCTTTCCAGAAGTCCTGTTCAGATTACAACAGGATGCTCCCAAAATCTTGTCGCTGGCTCCCTTTTGGCCAAGACTGCATTGTTTCCCTCCTGTATAGCATTTAGCCAAGAGCAGTCATCACTAGTGACATCACAGGGTGGACCTACGTACATAAGACAAGGTATTTCTCATCCATTCCCACCTGTCCAGTCTTCAATGTAAGATTTTGATTCACTATGGACATCTTTTTTTCTGTGGACATGCCAAGGGTCCTGCAGGTGGCCAGGAAGCCCAATACTAGGAAATCCTTATCCAAATGTAAGAGGTTTTCTTTTTGGTGTCTTTCTTGTAAACTGGATCCACTTTTGGTGGATATTCCTTTTGGTTCTCTGTTACCTGTGTTACTCAATGCTGGGTTGGCTTATACTTCTGTTAAGGCCCCACTTATCAGCTGTCTCTGTTTGTCTGCCTTTATCACCTTCTTTAGCTTTTAGATTTGAAGCTAAACAATTCCTTAAAGGCGTCCTTCATATTAGGTCTCCAGGAAGCTTGTTCCTCTCTGGGATCTTAATTTTGTTTTGGAGAAATTGACCCAAACTCCTTTTGAACCTGCAGCTTAGACTTCCTTGCAGGATTTCTCTTGGAAATCTGTACTTATGTTGGCCCTTACTTCTGCCAGATGAGTGTCTCAGCTTCAAGCCCTTATGGCTTGTCCTCTTTTTTTTTTTTTTTTTTTTTTTGGGTGTTTCATAGGGACAGGGTGTCCCTTCTTACTAATTCTTTTATGCCCAAGGTGGTGAATGAGCTGTCCGTTAGTCTATTCATTTGCCCACTTTTTTCCTTCTCCGCAATCTTTGATGTGCATAGACAACTCAGATTTTATTTGGATAAGACTAAGACTTTTCGTAAATCTGATCAGCTTTTTGTTTCCTTTCATTCTAGGTCTTTAGGATTGGCTGTGCCCAAGCTAACTATTTCTTCTTGGATTTCTAAAACCATTTCTTTTTATTATTCCTTTCATGGTAAAAGCCTTCCTTCTACTGTTTAAGGCTCATTCTACTAGGGCTGTGGCTTCTTCTTGTGCTTTTTTCAAGGGTTTGTATGCTAACTCTATTCTTCAGGCAGCTACCTGAACCTCTTTGTATACATTTACCAAGCACTACAAGTTGGATGAAATTCCTAGAGCTGGTTTTGCTTGGGTCATCTTTCATGATTTCCTAGACGGCTCTGCTGGTCCTTCCTCCTCCCAAGCTTCTTCCTGAGCTTTGGCCTTCTCCTTATTGTAATGAATCCTGCAATATTGAAATGGAAGGATGAAGTACATTTGTGTAAGATCTTCCCATAATGGTAGAAGGCCTTCTCTTCACTGTTGCAGTATTCACCCCCCCAGAGTCTATTTTTCTTCTGGATGTACTGATTACCACTCTTCTCCTTGGACTGGCATTCCTACTGGGGCTCTCATTTCTGAGGATAGTGCGTCTGGACGTCACCTTTATGACCTAAACTACTTGGGGAGCATGTGTGTGACATATGGCGTACCTTAAGGCAACCAAAAGGCTTTGGTATACTGGCTTGGACGTTGGGCTGCCCTTGTCTGGGATAACTATTGTAATTAATACTGCAACAGTGAAGAGGACACCTACAGTTATGGTAAGATTTTACACAACTGTACTTTCAACAAGCTTTGACACCTCAACACATTTAGAGGAGTATTGCACTTCTGAACTTAATGTCGTATGTATAACTTTTAAGGTAAATTTACTGGGTATATGACTTGCTTATTCTTTCATTCATTTTTAAAATTATAAAATACTGAAGCCTTCATTTAAAAGTTAGGAAGAATATTATGTTTGTTGTAGTTTCAGCAACACCAAGTTCCACTGTACCCAAAAGACCACGTGATGAGGAAGAGAGTAGCACGATGGATACCACGGAGCAAGAGGAAGTGGCAGATCAGCCTTTTACCAAGAAACTAAGAGCTGTACAACGTGTTGAACCGGAGGTATTTTTTATTATTTGTTAAATAACAGCACACTACAAGTGAATTAGAGTTTGTATTTGAGTGTTCATGTTTTTCACTGTTATGGTAATGATGACATTAAAGATTTCCATAGTTTGCATGTTTTGTTTAGGACCTGGACAGAGAAGCACCTATTGACTGTGCTGCACTTCTATTAGGAGACCATAACCAAAACAAATGTAAAGGATTGCTTGAACCAAAAAAGGCTGCCACAGTCAGCCAGATAATTTGTGGAAGCCCCACTTAAAGTGGAAAGAGAGCCACCTGTGAGAGAAGGGATAACTTGGAGGCTGCTGACATATGGGTAGAGTTCCAAGGTCTCCTTAAACTCCTGACTCTGTGCGAAGGCCTCTAGCAGTGCCTCTCAGTAGGCTGCCTTGCTGGGAGATAAAGGCATGTCTTCTGGAACTGAAGCCCTTCAAGCAGTTGATGTGACCAGATGCCTCCCATGGAGATGGCGAAGGGAAGAGGGTGGTGATTCCTAAAATTTTTGCATTAAGATGTTTGTGGTTCACAGTTTCAGTGCCTGCCTGCAACCGCAGACTTCTAAGGTAGTTACTACTATGAAAAGTAGATTCATGATATCCGGGCTTCATAGGTCCATCATCTTGCCTCCGACTGAGCTGGGTGGGCCAACCCCCCCCCCCCAAAAGATTTGATGTTGGTGTACGATTTTGTTTTCCATTAAGAGCATACCACATCAGTTAAGTTAGCCTTCAGTGTTGGGGGTTTCCACGTACATAAATTCCATATCCTGTTGAGGAATTTAATTCTTTAGACTCCTGTGTCAAATGAACTGGTATATGCAAATAAGATGATGTCCTCTCCTTTCCGGTATGTTTCAGACACTGAAAACAACCCATCTTTTGCTTTTTCACCTGATGATTTCTCATTTGGAGACATCCCTCAATAGCATCCTTGAGTGGGAAGCTACAATTGCCCTGATGCCCAGAAAAGGTATAGAGCTTCTGGCTTTGTCGGAACCGAAGCCCTTGGCAGTTCTTCCAGTTATTGAAGCCTTGCTGGATGCATTTATCATTACATTTCTCTGACCTCTCGCTATGATATTGATTATGCGGCCATGTAAGGTTTGTTGACATAAGCTGCCTTCTGAAAAAAAACACTTGCAACAATGAAGGATCATGATGAATGGGGCTTGGGGTTTCCAGAGACACTTTTACATGTGGAAAAACTCAGCAGCAGAGCCCACAGTGTTATTTCTGGGCTGTGGAAGAGTGCCAGTTTGGCTCTAGAGCTCAATATGCTCCCAAATACTACTGAGTAAATTTGGGAAGATAGTTAGCTGTCTCACTTGGAGGGATAAAACCTTGACAACAACTCAGTTGTCCTGGGTGTTGGAGGACTTGATAAGGGGAGGTTGAGGAGGGATGAGGCAGTGTTTGTCTGGCTTTTGCAAAGGGAGGGGCGTGCATGCCTGGGGTGCACACACTGTAACACAATCTTGAGTGGAGACAAAGATAACATGGATGTGCCTGTTTAGAACAGGGGAAGCCTTTTGAGGGGTTACGTCACACTGTGAAGTTGGTAATGCAAATCACTAAGGCCCATAGTCATGCTGTTAAGTGAGAAAGCAGTAGGCATGTAACAGAAAGTCACTTTTCTGGCTGCCTGAATGATGGCTGCACTGTGGTCATTTCTTGTCCAGTTCGGGAATAGATGGACAGTCACAGCAAACGGATGATTGCTAGATATGCCGAAAGGGGCACATATATAAAAACACCAAAAGAATTATGCCTCTTAGTTCGTAACCTATAGGACATTTAGTTGTCAAATACATATTAAATGTCAGGGAGTGAACTCTGTTATATAGAGGGCATATCAACAGAAATTACAGCTGAGGCCCTAAGTGGCAGAATATTTCAGTTATTAGCATTTAAGGAAGTGAGGCATTCATTCATATGCAGTGTGGAAAGTCAAGGCCCACAGTTCTTTTCAAGTCTTATTTATACCATGTGAATATGCCTCTCTTGCCTGCATCTTTGTCCTTATTTCTGTTCCTCTAGCCATTATGGTTCTCAAGACTAAACACAGGATGAGTCTTGGCTAATTTTAAATCTGTGGCATACCCTTTTTAAAATATTTCCCTGTTTTTCAGCTTCCGTTGTAAAGAAATAATTCAAGAAGTAATTCTAGAGTTACTTTGATTCCACCAACAGCCCATCTCTTACTTGAGCTCTTCTAAATCTTTCCGGTTCTGCCTATGAACCATTTTGTTGAATGACTGTATTCCAATTTCACATTTTCACAGCAATTATGATGCTGTGACTGCTTTGTTGCAGACAATTACAACAGGTTCTGTTATTGTTCTGACCCTACCAGAGAATGTTAAGGAGCACAGAATGGGTGCTACTGTAGGTAAAAATGTATTCAGTGCCCCCCCCCCCCCCAACCTCTCCCCACAGGAAATGCAGAATTAAAAAGAGGGAATGTGAAGTCATAAAAGCAGTTAGTTTCACCCTACTCCCTTTGTACGTTTAAAGGCAGGTCAGTCTAAGCAAAAGAGTATTCGTGAAGCAAGCTTACAGAGGGAGGTGCAGGCAGGGTTAGGCAGAATTCAGGAGGAAAAGGAGACATGGTTTCTGTATCGCAAAATTGAAACCACCACTAACTGCCCCTCCACC
This sequence comes from Protopterus annectens, assembly GCF_019279795.1. Classification (NCBI taxonomy): domain Eukaryota; kingdom Metazoa; phylum Chordata; order Ceratodontiformes; family Protopteridae; genus Protopterus; species Protopterus annectens. Next base: position 406,492,765 of record NC_056744.1, on the reverse strand, counting down.
TCTCCCTGGTTGGCATCGGGGGTGCAGAATACTGTTAGTTTGAGTACTGACAAATTAATAAGAAGTTATTTTCTAAAGCTACAAGACTTTTTCCTTCATAGGAATAACACTTGTTCTTCTGGCTTAGCTGGAGTTACTACAGCCTATTTTGGCCAGCTTTTGCACTGTGGAGGTTGTGTGGAGAGTGCGTCTTTGCCAAAGCAGAGGAAAGGATTTTATTTCAAACTATTCCTAGGCCTGAAAAAAGATGTTCCTTGAGGGGCATACAAGTTTAAGCATCATCGATTCAAGATGTCAAACCCTTGGGCATTTCTCCCACTCGTGTTACCAAAGGATGTTCTTTGTTGCCTTGGATGTCAAGGCAGTATGCTTGCACAGGGTGCTCACCAAGTACTTGGTTCTATTGTTTCCCATACTGGAATTCAGGTGCTCTGTATTTACTGACCACTCAATTCAAACCACCTCAAAGGAAAACCTGTAGAGGTATACTATGCCTTGCTTAACCAGTATGGGGTTTTCTGAACTAAGCCTAATGGGATCTAACTCCAAGAAAGATGAGACTTTCGTAGGAGCTTTCATAAATACAGAGCAAGGCAAACTGTTCCTACTGGAGGTCAACACTATTAACGTAAGGCATTTCTTTCCAGATGTGGCACATTGGTCTGTGTGTCAACCAGAATTTTCTTGAACACTGAGCTGTGCCAGGTCAGCCTTCACCTTGATGCTACCCCAGCTAGGTTGAGTCTGAGGAAAAGAGTGACATCTCAGAAAGCTGTGTGACCAGCACAGTCCTCTTTGCAGAGGTTATTGCTTCTGTATATCTGTACTAGAAAAGCCTTTTTCTGATGGTTTCAGCACATGAAATCCAGTCAGGGAAAATCCATTGGAAATTCCAGAGGTGACCTAGCCCTTGACAACAGATGCCTAAAATCTGGCTTCTAGACATACATGGCCCACTTGAAAGTGTACATCATGTAGAAAACTGTGAGGCACATAAAAACAGTATCATAATTTCTTTTACAATTAACTGTAAGAGTCTTCAAGACAGTCTGCCTTCCGTATCATGAATAATCTGACAGTATTGCATTCGTGTAGTACAGAAGTGTCGAAGTGGTTTGGCACTAGCCAGCTCTGTCAATTATGCAGGCTGGCTGTGGTAGATTGGGGAGTAACTTCTCAAATCAACTTGCACCTTCATGCCTCTTGCATCCTATATGGTCATAATAAATTTGCACAAAAGCTGAGAAGATCAGGGCCAACAATCATGAATGGAAATGGACCTAGAGTCATTCAGACTTTAAAGCATGGATAAAGTATCACCTAGACGCATCGTTGTTTTCTGCTTCAGTTAACGATGCAAAGAAACTTTGGGTACAACTCCACTCCTTGGATAGGAGACATGTGCTGCCTTAGATCGCTGGTACATTTTTCTAAACTGTTGTCATGCCACCAGATAACCTGGACATCTGGCATGGTACCAAAGCCAGCAATTTCCATACAGCTGTCACATGACCTAATCACTGGCTTAAGGGTACACAAGTGTACATATGAGCGTGAAAACCTCAGACTTACCTCGCCACCACTCCAAACGCAGTTCTTGCACCCAACGGTCTGTTCTAAGTGTAGTGTTGATATGTGATGCCTTCAGTAGTTCAGATAAGTGCCCCATTGTGGAACCATCCTTTTATTTTCTTGTCTGTTGTGATATAATACTGTTAGATGTCAACTAGGAGAGGAAAGTGAGATTGTGATACAGATTACTTATAACAACCTCGACACCCAGTGCCTTTTGTGTAGGTGCAGAACATGACTGTAAAAACAATTTGTACCAAAAACCCTATGTATGCATCTTTCCTCTCAATACTTCTCTAGAGACCAGCTCCTTAAGCACTTCACCCAATCTAAAATGGTGGATCTTTCCACTCATTGTTCCACTCTTTCCAAAAAGGAAATTCGAACTGCCTAGGCTGATCCTTTGTCTGCCCAGTTGGACTCTGATGTAACCATTGAGGTTTGAGAACTCCGTGTATGTTCGACTGCTGCTCAGGTTACTCTTACACGTTTGATATGATTGTGACATTAACAATACAGTAGAGAAGAGGGAATCTCTAATTTCAGGAGGACCTGTGGGTATTCCCCAAATATTAGTTCAGGAAATGGTTCTAGGATTTTGTTGGGGTAGGATCCACCACAGTTAGTGGACGTCACCCCCACGAATAAACAAAAAAAGTTTCCTCTCCTCAGATATCCAAGGAAAAGGAATGGATGGATTTCTCCCAATGTTTGTTTAAGGCAATTTTGGGTCGAAAGCTGTCCTCTTTCCTTTCCTGTGCTCCTCCTGCCACTAAACAGACAAATTGAGTCACCCTCTGAGGAAGATCAGGCAGTGTCTGATTTTGATGAACTTTCCTGGCCAACTCATCCCAGATTCACTCCCTAGGCCAAGTTTCCTCTAAGGATGCTTTATCCCCTAAATTTACTTTAGGAAAAATCTCCTTGTGGGAAACCATAACTAAGATGATGCAGCATTTTGAATGGGAAATCCAAACAAATATCTACACACACACACAAAGTTTGCTAGAGGTGTACACCCCCATTCCTGCACCTGTCCATCTTTTATTGGAAGCTTTTATGGTTGCCTGCATCCATTTCCACTACACTTGATTCTCAACTTCTGCACCTAAAAGGCCTAATAGGTTCTGTAAACTGCCTGAAGACTTCAACTTTCTGAAATAAAATCCTTTGGCAGATCCCTCTGCCTTTTCTGTTTCAATTGAAGATGTAAACCTTTACCTGCTACTAATGCCTTTTCCTTAGACAAAGATAATAGGACAATAGACATATATGAAAAAAAAGATATGCATTACATTTACTCTGGCTTTCAGAGCTGTGAATTACCAGACTGAAATGACAAAATATTTGTGTATTCTTACTGATTTTAATAAAACTCTTGTCCTCTCTGGAAGTGCTTGACAATAAGCAAAAAGTTATGATTATGGTGATTCAGGGTTTTGGTTAGTAAGGCATAATGTTAAACACAGTTACAATGCAGTCATAGCTTCTTCCAGAGTAACTGCTACTGGCTGTGTCATTAGAAGGTATGAACAGCTCTGCTCACACTCCTTACCTGAGGATGTGAAAGCTAAACTCCTGGATTTTCCTCTGAATATGGATCTATTATTTGGCCCTGAAGCAGCCAACTTATTTACATTCTTGCAAGAACAAGGGAAATTAAGCAGGACTTTAGACTATTTTTTTGGGGGGGTCTACTTTAGAACGACAAAAATGCAAAGTCTCAAACGTTCACATGAGGAAATCATAAACTCGAAATTGGTATTTTGGGATCACAGTACAGTGAAAAGTGGAATATTTGCCCTTTCCTCACTGTAGTGTGATCTCTGAGTAGGAATATATATTTAGCGGGGGGGGGGGGCACAGCCCCCCACAATGCCAATTTCGGGTTTGTGATTATTGACTCGTGAGCTTTCGAGTTTGCGTTTTCGGTTTTATGACAGACCTATTTTTTTTTTTTTTTCATTTCTTTCCCTAGTCATCAGAAGAACTACCTAGCCAAGCCCACTGTCTCACGCAGGGACTATAGGCCATTGCAGAACGGCAGGAAAATGCCTGGAACAAGATTTTTGGATAAACCAGCCAGAGATTCAAAGTCTGGGAGGCCACCTTTTCCAGATAAATCAGTCTATTTTCTTCCTCCTCCTGACTCCTTTGGTCCATCCCTCCCTCTTTCAAAAAGAGAGGGACCACCTCTTCACCTCTCTTTCAGCTTGGCAGCTCATAACTTCAGATCAGTGGGTTCACACAGCTACAGGATGACTTGGAAGGAGAGTCTACCATTCGAAGATGTCCTACTATCCTCTCCCTGTCAGGTACACCTTTTACCTCCTATTCTACAAGCCCTGCACAAACAAGATACAATAGAACCTGTTCCTTCTCAGTATGTAAGAAAATGTTTTTATTCCAGACCTTTTCTCATACCTAGAAAAGGAAGATGGAGAGTCGTACTGGTTTTGTCCCATCTCAACACCTTTCTAAAGGTTCTCTCATTTAAAATATTGTCACTGCAGTCTTACCTTTCATCCTTCATGCCTTCCTGGTATTATTGAATTTGAATGATGCTCATCTTCATATCCCCAATCACCCTTCTTACAGGAAATTTATAAGATTTGCAATTTGTTCATCTCTCACTCTGCTTTATCTTTTGGGATGTCTGCATCCCCAGGATCTTCACAAAGTGCCTCTCGCCAGCTATTGCCTTTTGCAGAACTCGGGATATCCAAATATTCCCATATATAGAGATTCTTCTACAGCATCTCTGCTTCACTGTCTTCCTCCTGCAGAATATGGGTTGACATTGTCATTTCCTGCACTCTGAGAACCCACTTCTCTTCTTCCCTTTCTAGAGAGAGAATTTCAGTGGTGGGTATCGCAAGAAACCTCAAACCAGGTCTTCTTTTCAAACTAGCGATGGATTCCCAGGATCCTGCACATAGATGCTTCATATATAGTCTGGGGATCATGGATGGGCTTCCTGGGAGTTTAAGGCCAATGGCCACAGTGGCTACCACATCTAAGGACAGAACAAATCAACATCTACACACGCACAAGCACACACACACACACACACACACACACACACACACACACACACAGTCCCCTCATAATCTTCAGATCCCTTTTTTACAGTCATGGGGTGCAGAAATGGGGAAGGGGAACTACCAAGTCCTATCTGCTGCACAGATTGGCTCTTCTAGCTTAGTAACAGACCATAAAAGCAAACCTCACTAGAAGCTCGTTACATTCTTTGACCAGATGCATCCTGGTGAACTTTCTAAGCAGATCCAGGGAAGACTCTCACGAAGGGATGCTGAACAAGAGAGGTCTTCCTGGATATGGCCCACAAATGGTGTAATCCTCCGACCTATTTGTCTCCAGTCACAACATATAGCTACAGCTGTTTTGCTCCTGGACTCCATGCCCTTGGGCATTGAGGATAGATGCCATGTCTTTCTGCCTTCCCCTATGCCTCTTCTCCCCAAGATCTTGTTAAAGATGCAGAGGGTAAATCACAAATCCTGCTGTTGGCTCCCTTTTGGCCCAGGCAGTACTGGTTCCCCCTTCTCTGCCACCTAGACAAGGGTCATTACCACAACTTACCCCACAGAGTGGACCTGCTCACACAACAGAAGGACTCTGCTTCATCCCCAGTCTATTAACTTGACAGTATAGATCATAAGATTCTGATCCCTTTCAGATACAGGTTTTCTGAGGACTTGCTTTAGGTTCTTCAGGAGACTGAGAGACCTACCACTAGAAAGTCTTCTAGATCCAGATTGAAACTATTTCCTGCTTGGTGTTGTACTAAAATACAGGACCATACACAAACTGGGTTTCCTGCTGTCCTCTCTCACTTGTGTGAACTATTAAAAGAAGGTCTAGCCTACACCTAGTTTAAAGAACACTTATTGACCATTTCTGTATGCTAGCCTCTAAATTATCCACTACTGCCGTTGCCGAAGGTCAAGCAGTTTCTTTAGAGTCTTTCATTTAAATTCACTTGGAAAGCTGTTCCACTTTACTGGGACCTTAACTTTGTCCTAGAGAAACTCTCTCTACCACCCTTTGAGCCAGCAGCTTCCATTTTCTCTAGTAGCCCTCACTTTGGCTGGAAGAATTTCTGAGTACCAAGCCCTAATGGCAGCCTCCTTTTCCTAATCTTTCATAAGAATAGGGTTTCTGTGAGAACCAGTTATTCATGTATGCCTAAGGTGGTCATTGAGCTCTCCCTCAATCAGACCATCCATCTTCTATCTTTTTCCCTAATCTTGAGAAGGTGGAGCAGATCCCCCTTTCTCTGGATGTACACCGGCAACTCAGATTCTACTTGGATAAGACCAAGACCATTCACATGACTGACAAATTGTTTTTCCTTCCAGGAAGATAAGTTTGGAAACCTGGTGTCTAAAACCATTGCTGATTGGATTTCTAACTCCATTTCTTTTTCCTATGTCCGCAATGGAACATTCTTACCTTCCAGAGTTAAAGCCCATTCTACTAGAGCAGTTGGCTCTTCTGAAGCTGTTTCAAAGGAATTAAGAGCCATCCTAGAAGCAGCAGTTTGGTCTTCTCTATATACCTTTACCAAACACTGTAGAGCAGATGCCTTCTCTAGATCCGAGAGCCTCCTTTGCCAGGTCTGTTCTCTGGTCCAATTGACAGCTCCCCTATTCCTGAACCATTCACTCATACCACTTATTAAGCTTTGGAAGTCACTCAACAGTTTGGAATATTGTAAGTGATATAAAGGACATAGCACAGTTGTGCAGGAATTTACCGTAAGAGTGGATGTCCTACTGATCACCTTTCCATCATCCTCTCTGTCATTTAACTAGGTTGTTGTCCTCTATTTTGTAATGGACTGGGAGGGAGCCATCATCTACCTTTTCCTTGTGTCTCAGGTGTCTCCGGGTCCCTTGACTTTGCGATAGTCTGAACTTTTCATGCTTATACTTTTGCTTATGTACCCCTATACCCATGGGCTTAGGTCGAAAGTTTGACAAGTGGCTCTGTGGAAGATTTTGGCTTTGGTACCCCAGCTGGACATCCAGGTTATTTGGCAAGATAACCCAACAGTTTGCTGCATCAGTGATTGGCAGGACATCTGCGGTTAAGTTCTTGCACAACTGAACTTTCCTTTTTGTCTTTCCCTTGTAACCCTGTTTTACAAGTTACTGAAAAAGGCCAGGGAGAAACAGGGTCAGGACCTTCTAGTGACCCCCCACATGCACACACCATGACGAGCAGACTTCTCACAGATGGCCCAACTATGTAGAACTGGACCTGTGAATCTTCCATTTTGACTTGCAGTCTCCTGACAAGCAGGAGGGAGGCATTGGTACACCCAAACCTGAGAAGTTTCCGGTGGACAATAAGGGTGCTTTTAGCCTGTTGTAGTTTAAGGACCAGTTTCCAGGGCTACATTGTATAGGAGGTCATGAAGCAGAGCATTAGGAAGTCTTAGGTTTGCAAATTTGGGTACCCCTATAGGTATAGTACTCATGTAGGCTAAAGAGTTGGTACCTTACTGAAATTTTCCAAGCTTGGCCTGTCTTGCGCCTCTGTTGAAGTGCACCTTTTGGCAAGTGATGCATGTCTCCTTTTAGGCCCTTTACTTTCCTCTTTTGCTATTTTAAAGCAATTTTTGGAGAAGGTTCTTTTTCATACTCTACAAAGGAATCATGTGCCACCTCTATAGCATCTTAATTTTGTAGTGGGTAATTTAACCCTGGTCTCATTTATGCCAATCTTCTCTGTGGCAGTCAGATTATTGTTTTGGAAGACTGTTCCAAGTGGTTATCACTTGGGCTAAGAGAATATCTGAGAGAGAAACCGTCATGTATTTAGTGCCCTACACGGCTTCCATAGGGATAGGTTGTGTCTTAAGAATACTTCCTTCATGATCAAAGTGGTATTTAAATTAGCTATCAAGTCGAGCAATACTGATTTCTGGTTCTCATCCCAGTCCCCAAATGTAGGGGAGAAAGAGTGTAGTACACTTTGGGATGCGAGACATGTCGGATACTATATGGCAAGAACCAGGGATCTCTGGTAGTTTATACCTACATACAGTTTGTCAAGTGGAGGGGCACTTTCTTGTTTTCTGAGTTGAATGGTCATCACCACTACTTTGTAAGAGTGGAAAAATCTTTGTGGATTAAATAAGTGAGCACACCCACCGTAACAGTAGAACATCAGACTAGTAGGATCACTGCTGCATTATAGGCGCTCTCCTTCTTTCTCCAAATCGGGTCTTGTATTTGTACTGTCCCAGGTATCTGGAAGATGAGAGAAGGTAGTAAGGATTGACCACATTGCGCAGCATACATACTTAAAAAAAATCAGAGGGAAATCCAAATAACACATCAAGGCATCTTAACACTGGGTAGCCTGCTCTACATTTTATTTATATAGTGGGCTAATATCTTTGGCTGTTTAGGATTCCTAGGGAACTACAGAAGGGTCTGAAGTCAGACTGGAAGACTGGCAGCTGCTTTTGTTAAAGTCCCATGACTATGCTAATAGTACTGCTCCAGTGATCGTGCTGCATGAGATGCTTTTGTGATGGTGCTCACACAGTTGTATTGTTTCTTTTCTCCACCAGCTGGAAGCCTTTATTTGCAGGTCGATCCATGTTATGGATGATTTACCCTTTCAGCATGCAGTTTTTGTGTTGCTGTGTTAGTGCAGGCCAGTACATTGACATAGTTTATCAGAGCAAAGACCATTAGTGCTGCTTCTGAAAACAGGTTAATCTATTAGCAAAGTTGCTTTGCTGCTGTCTTGTCCTAACTTCTAAATATTGCAGTGTCCACCACTGGTCACTGTTTGAGGAAGGCAGTATCCTCAGTAAAAGACGCATACATTTTGAAAAAGTGTCATCTTTATTTTTGGCAAGTAGACTTAAGAGCAGATGAAGAGGAAAGACGTGCACAGAGTTATGACAGCTTACAGCAGTATAAGCCGTTGTAAACTGGACAAAGTACAGGACAGTTTTCTGTAATTTTGTTAAAATGTGGAGCATAATGTGTAACATAGCAAGAATGCTTTTGTATACAAGTTCTTTGCTAGTGGTCCTGTCAGCAATTGTGAAAATGATGCAACTTTTCTGTAAGAGCAAACAGTCTGTAGGTTTTCCTGTGGTATTTTCTGTTTGAATCCTAAAATATCAGTTTCAGTTGTTTGCTAGCACTACTGATTGTATTTTAAAAGCAAGCCAGAAGTAGTAGTGTCTTTAAGCACCTGCATACAGCTTCATTCTGGTGGCTGTGGTAATTGTTTGCCAGATTGAAGCACTTATGAAAGCGGTAGTATTTAAAAAAATCTTTCAAGGAAGATTTGTGTTGCTTACTTCCAATCATTTTAGAATGCTGAGCAGTGCATCCCACAGATCATAAACTGAGAGAATGGCTATGATGTCGCTGCTTTAGTAAAATTTGGTTCAGGTAGCATTTGAGTGCAGTTGTTATTGCATAATAGCCAGAGTGATAAGTAAAACTAATGCAAGATGTGATGCACTTTTGGAGAGAAGAGCTACCAAAATTTTGATTACACTATTAAAGACTAGCAGGCTGGGAGCTAATAAGGTATCATTTCAAAATGCAGTTGGACTTAATATGGTAACCCATTTTGCACTAAGGGTTTGGATGAGAGAAGGTGTGAAGTAGAATGCGCGGAAAGAAAGGATTTAATGAATTTAGGTTATCGTTGGTTTGGAGAGGGCAGAGCCGGAAGCAGCATCTTTGAGATCAGCTGAAAGTGATTTGAAACACCATAGTTTTATTGTTCCTAATGTTTGTAGGAAGGCTGAAATAATTTTTTATGCTTGCATGCTTCTTTTCAGATCTGCTATCTTGGTGACTGTTCATTTCTTTGAAGATGCTTTTCTAGTGACTACGCCTGTTTGTAGGATTTTGGAGCTCCAAGCCCTCATGTAGGAACTGTATCTTACCTTTACCCTGGATTGAGTGCTCCCTGTACCGGATTTCTTCCCAAAAAGAGGTTTGAAATTGATCATGAACCAGTCCTGTTTTTTTTGCTGGAGCATAAACCCATGACGGAAGTACCCTTCTCAGCCCATGTGTGCACCTCTTGCTAAGGCTTTACCTGAGCATTTGCCTATGTTCAGGAAGACCTAACTTTTTTTCATCATTTCTGCACCAGCTGGGAAGAGGTGGAAGTCTCTAGCTAAACCCTTTCCAGCTGCACTGCCAACTGTATATACTTTTGCCATCAGGCTGTGCATCATCTTTCGAAAATACTGCAGTCAAAAGATATTCTGCTACTGATATCATTCAGTGCTTGCTTCACTATTGATTGCATTGCAGACATCAACACTGCAACCATGTTGTCCTCCCTTGACATCTTCAAGCATTTTCAGTTCTGACTGTTCTAAGAATTTTGCCTCCTTTTGCAGTCCATTGCATTAGTAGTGAACATTGATTTTTTTTTTTTTTTCCCTTTAGCTGCCCTGTTGCCCCTTCTGTCCTGATGGATGGATTTACTGCTTGGAATTCGCCACAGTCATATTTTTTCACTGTGGATGATTCCATATGTTGGTAACAGCTAATTTAGAGAATTAGTTGAATTTTTGAAGAACCCTTCCTTGGTGAGTTTCATATGTTTTCTCACCATCACCCTGGGCTTGGTGGTCCCTTAATCTAGCCTCTTCTGTTGAGGATCCCTCTATGTTGGTCGAGTATGTACTTGTATATTGTAAGCAGTAGATTATGGTGGCGTGAATTTCATCTTTGCAGATTGCCCCCAAGTTTTAAAATGCACACATTACCAAATTGTCTGTAATGCAGTGAACTTTGAGTCTGTTAGGCTAGTTAAGGGGGATGCAGACCATGTAAAGCACTCCCATGTACAAAGGGGTCTGTGGACATTGCCCTTTGAAGAATAAAATAAGCTTGAGATTCCATTTTTCAGATTCAGTTGGAATTTGCAGAGATGTTCAGACTTTTGTGCTAGAACCCTCCTGAACTGTGTGGTTGTCAAATAATTTTTTTTCTTGATCTATGTGAGGGGAACACATGCCTTATAGGCCAAGAGTGAAATTGAGCTTGAGCTGGAGAGCATGGCAGTTAATAAGATCATAAGATCACAGGAAGTTACTAGACTACTGGCCCTGAGGCCCTTAAAAGCCTAGCAAAGAATTTACCCCATGTTCCAACAAGTCAATACCCGGTGGTCCTGTCCAGCAGGGACACAGATGGAATCCCAGGGGTTTATTTTCTGTTCCCTATCCAGTTATCCAGGTTGCGCTTATAAAGGGTTAATGAGGTACTCTGCTTGACGTGAAGAGGGAGTCTATTCAACAAAAGGGGGAGTCTCTGGAACACAAATCTGTCCCACCAGCAAGTCCTGTTGATGTCACAGACCAGGTTGCGCGTGCGGGTTACTCTAGTGGAGCTTGACTTGCAGATATGCAGCAGTCCCATCAAGGTAGGATCTGAGATTGCTTTGTAAGCCAGACAAAGGTCATCTCTGAGGAGTCTGTATGAGACTGAGTAGAGGGACAGGGCCTTTAGCCTATCTGTGTAAGATGTTTGAAGCCCTGGATCCTCCTGGTGAGGAACCTCTGTGGTCTCTCCAGCTGCTGCATGTGCTTTGTGAGGTACATGCCGAAAGAGGCATTGTGCTCAATAATGGGTCTTATAAGGGAAGAATACAAGGATGTTATGACGACTTTGTCCCTGGATGAGATACCTGTACTAATGAGGTGGGCCATGTAGAAAGATTTCCATATAATGGAGGCAATATGGCAGTCAGAAGTCAGTTTGCAGTAGATTAAGAGCTGTTAGTGAGATGCTTCTTGTAGCCTAGGGTACAGGGATGTTCTTCATCTCACATTGCTGCAGTCCTTACATATGGGTAGTCCGCTGTCCTCGGTCGGCCCGAATACCAAAGTATTAGGCTGACGTCGGTCAAGGCGCTTAAAACTGACATCAGGACGTCAGGGTACAAAAGCGCATGACCGACGTCATTTCCTCAGTCTTTTTTGCCGCATGGTCCGATGCAGAAGCAGCGTTGCAAGTGCCGTTCGGCGTTCTGAAATTTTTCGAATTCGGAGTTTCAGACCGAATCCAAGTTGGCTAAGTACCCCGTTGGGGATTATTTTGGTTTTTTCTTGCCTCAGTGTTTTACCGGATGTCAGAAAAAGTGAATAACTGTATTTCTTGTGGGAAACAGATACCGCATAGGGATTATCATTCTTTGTGTATTCCTTGTTTGGGGCCTGAGCACGACGTTGTTGGGTGTCGCTTTTGTGCTAGGTTCAATAAACGCACTATTAAGCGAAGGTTGGATTGTGCTAGGCTGGTCTTTGGGAAGCGGTGCAATTATAATATGCCGTCGGATTCTCCGGCGCCCGCTTCTGCGAAGAAGCGCAAAGACAAAACAGTTAAACCCAGGCAAGATGAGTCGTCCGTTCCGGACGCCGGTTCTTTAGAGGCTTCAGTGGAACCGGTGGTTCCGACGGAGACTTCTCTAGAGTCTCAGGGGGAGACTTTGATTTTGCAGGAGGTGGTCTCTCAGGAGGCAGGTCAGGCTGAAGGGGCTGTACTCCCCTCCCTTCCTAGGGTGGTTAGGCCTTCTCCTTCTGTTTCCAAGGCTTCTCCCAGAGGCTGGCCAGTTTCAGCTTCTGTTGGTGTCACTCCTAGTTCAGCAGGGTCTGTGCCTAAGAAGCACATGCTTAAAATGGCAGAAGATTTAATTACTCTGATTAAAGGTTCTATGCCCCCTCCTGATAAGAGGCCTAGGGTGGAGCCAGAGTTGGGAAGTTTTGAGCAGGCTTCGGATATTTCAGAGTCTTCAGCTGAAGACTTGCAGGAGTATTCTCCTTATTCTGATTCTGATGCAGATGATTCCACTCCTTCTGCTTCTCCTCCAGAGGATTTTTCTTTTTCAGAGACACTTCATTCTATGAGGGAACATTTTAAGTGGGAAGGTCAGGACTTCTCTGATTCTAGGAAAAGGCTTGGGGAGTTTTTGCTGTTACCCCAGCATAGGCCCTTGGCTATACCCCCTGTTCTGGATGTTGTGGAAGATGTGTTTGCAGAGGCTTCACTTAATCCTGATTCTCTGCCTCCTGCTCCTTTTAAACCGGATAGGTATTACAGGGTGCCTGAGGCTCATAAATATCTTTATGAGTCCTAGGGCGGACCCAGAAACTATTAGTCAGGGACCTAAGGGTGTCAAGGCCTCTGTTGTAAAAAATCCGGTTCCTCTAGATAAAGAAGCCAGAGCTTTGGATAGATGGGGAAAGAAGGTCTATACATCTTCTACCTTAGCTATGAGGGCTTTGAATTGCCAGTTTCATATGTTGAAATATCAAAACTTTCTTCTTTTTCAATTGAAGTCTAAGGTGGATGCTCTGGCGGAAGGCATTGAGTGTAAAGAGTTGCAAGATTTGGTGCATGTCTCTGAACAAGTGGGTAAGCATTCATTACAGTGTGGTTTTGATGCTGTGCAGGCCTCGTCTAGGGTGGCTGCCACTGGCTCAGTTCTTCACAGGCACGCCTGGTTAAAGGATCAGAATTTATCTGACCATGTTAAGACAAGGATTTTGGATGCTCCTTTGCAGTCTGATGTGTTGTTTGGTTCACCTGTGGAATCAGTCTTGAAGAAAATGGAAGACAAGGCTAAGTCTATGCAGGCTGTTAAGGATTTTTTGCAAGTTCTGCCTCCGAAGTTTAGTAGGAATTGGCCTGCTAAGGGGTGGACGTATCCTTCTTATGATTCCCAGTCTAGGGGTAGATCTAGACGTGGTAGGGGCAGAGCTCAGAGTTCTTTCAGGCCTAGAACAGGGAGTTCACCTGCACAATCTTCGGTGAGGGCAGGGGCCAGTCCTTTCGTAAACAGGCCCAATGACCTACTTTTTCAGCTGCCAGATCCTTCTTGCCTGGCAGCACCTTTGGGAGGAAGGTTAGCACTCTTCAAGGAAAATTGGATGTTGATTACCCAAGACAAATGGGTATTGGATATCATACACCAGGGTTACAAGTTTTATTTCCATACCTTGCCTCCTTTCAAAGGCATGCCGGACGTTCCTCCTCAGCAAAGACTAGAGGCTCGCAAGCAAATTTCTTTACTACTTCAAATAGGGGCCATACAAACGGTTCCTCTGCCAGAAGTGGGCCTAGGATTTTATTCTCGCCTGTTTCTAGTACCAAAGAAAGGAAACACGTGGAGACCAATTTTGGATTTATCCATCCTCAACACATATCTGGACATTCCCAAGTTCAAAATGTTAACGTTACAACAGCTTTTACCTCTGCTGGGCAAAGATCACTGGATGGTGACTCTGGATCTCAAAGAGGCTTACCTTCATGTTCCTATCAGGCCCAGTTGCAGGAAGTATCTGCGTTTTCGGGCTGGGACTTCACATTATCAGTTCTCTGCATTTCCCTTTGGCTTATCTACTGCGCCCAGAGTGTTCACGAAGGTTCTGGCTCCAGTGGTAGCTTTCTTCAGGCTAAGAGGAATACAGATCTATCCTTATTTGGACGATTGCCTGATACTGGCCCAAGAAAAGGACGAACTTCTTCATCATTTACAGTATGTGATGGCAGTGTTAAGATGCCTGGGGTATTCTGTGAACGAAATAAAGTCCAGTCTAGTACCCTCTCAGGACATGTGCTTTCTGGGTGTGAGACTGAATACAGCATCCCTGATGGCCTTTTTGACCCCGGACAAATAAAAGAATCTTTCTCTTTACTTCCACCAGTTGTCTTATCAGTCCAGGCTGACTGCAAGGACAGTCCTTCAAGCCTTGGGGTTCATGGCATCTTGTATTCTGGTACTTCCCAATGCCAAACTGCATATGAGGAAGCTACAATGGTATCTCAAGAATGTATGGACACAGCACTGCCAAGATTTGGACACTGTCATTCAAATAATACCTTGCATTCAAAAGGAATTTTTGTGGTGGGCTCAGGAATGTCACCTAAACAAGGGACTCTCTGTGACCCGGCCAGAGGCGAGTCAGATTTTAACGACAGATGCCTCAGACAAAGCTTGAGGAGCTCATCTAAATGGAAAATGGATACAAGACACGTGACCTGCCAGACTTCAACATCTACATATCAACTTGAAGGAGATGTTAGCAGTCCAATTTGCATTGATAGCTTTCAAGGATTTACTTCTTCCAGGGCAGGTGTTGATTCAAACAGACAACACAACTGTCATGTGGTACATCAACAAGCAAGGGGAACATTCTTATCCTCTATGCAGACAAGCAATGATTTTGTGGGAGACTGCTCTCAGTTTACAGCTAAATCTTCAGGCAAGGTTTCTGCCAGGAGCACAGAACTCCTTAGCAGATGTGTTGAGCAGACAAATTATGGATCCCCACGAGTGGAAATTGGATCCTCATGTATTCCAGAGGTTGACAGTGTTATGGGAACTCCAGACATAGATCTGTTCGCTTCTCCACTAAATTACCAGCTGCCAAAGTTTTGCACAAAAGGTTTCATCCCTCAGCTTGGAAAGTGGATGCTCTCTCATTCAATTGGAGCAATCTTCACGTGTATGCCTTTCCACCTCTGCCTCTCCTCCCAAAGGTACTGCTGAAGGTCAGACAGGACAAGCCAAACATGATTTTAATAGCTCCAGATTGGCCTCGACAGCACTGGTACCCATTACTGAGAAGTCTGGTACAGGAGCCTCCATGGCCTTTGCCTTCGATTCCTCACCTGCTGTCTCAGGAGAACGGTCATTTACTCAATGTCAAACTTCATTCTCTACATCTGACAGCCTGGCATATTCTGGATTAAACCCTGGAGGGTCTCAGCTTCCACAACAAGTTTTGAATGTTATTTTGGAGGCCAGAAGGCCTAGTACAAGGAAAGTTTACGCAGATAAATGGAGGAGATTTTTATTTTGGAGTACAGCAAAGGACTTTGATGTTTCTAAACCTAATTTAAGTGTGGCGCTTCAATACCTTACTGAGTTATTGGACAAAGGTTTGTCCTTCTCCTCTATAAAGGTTCATGCTGCAGCAATCTCTGCTCACTATGACTGTGACCCACCATTATTTTCTCAGCCTTTGTTTAAGCAATTCCTTAGAGGGGCAAAGAATATAAGACCCCCACGTAGAGCTCCTACTCCTGCTTGGGATCTCAATTTTGTGTTGGAGAAACTCAATCTACAACCTTTTGAGCCTGCAGCATCGGCAGAGTTGAAAAATTTATCTTGGAAGACTGCTTTTTTGTTGGCCATTACCTCTGCGAGAAGGGTTTCTGAATTACAGGCCCTTATGGCAGTTGAGCCTTTCTTAATTTTCCACAAAGATAGGGTGTCTTTGCGTACTAACCCTTCTTTTATGCCTAAAGTGGTTTCTAGTGTGGCTTTAAACCAAACTATTCATTTGCCTACTTTTTATGCAAACCCCCAAAATAAAGGGGAAAAGATTTTGCACACTTTGGATATTCACAGACAGTTGCGATATTATTTGAGCAGAACTAAAGGGTTCAGGCAGTCTCAGCAGTTGTTTCTTTTGCTTTGGGTTCTCAGGGCAAACCTGTTTCAAAACAAACTATTTCTAAGTGGATTGGTTTTGTATTGCTTTCTGTTATTCCCATCATGGTAAGGAGATTCCAGCTGGGATTAGGCCTCATTCCACTAGGGCTACTGCCACTTCTACAGCTTTTTTAAGGGGGGTGGCTACTAAAGATATTTTGGAAGCAGCTACTTGGAGTTCAGTGCATACTTTCTCTAAGCATTACCACCTTCCACTTTACTCTAAATCTAGGGCTGGATTTGCAACTGCAATTTTACAAGGCATGTTGGCAGCTCCTAATGCTTTATAGTTTTGCCATCCTCCCTTACCTCTGCTTTGGGATTCTACCCATATGTAAGGACTGCAGCAATGTGAGATGAAGAACATAGTACAGTTTTGTACCTACCATAAATGTAGATGTTCAAGATCCACATTGCTGCAGTCCAATTTACCTCCTCCTTCCCTCTGTTGTTGAAGGTGGTGGTGTGATTTGTGTTGTACATATTGTAAATATGGTTAGTGCACGGGTGGTTGGTTGGGTTTTGCTGGTTTTTGGCTTTGGCCTGTCTTGTTAGGGCCTTCTGACATCTGGGGCAAGAAAAGACTGAGGAAATGACGTCGGTCATGCGCTTTTGTACCCTGACGTCCTGATGTCAGTTTTAAGCGCCTTGACCGACGTCAGCCTAATACTTTGGTATTCGGGCCGACCGAGGACAGTGGACTACCCATATGTAAGGACTGCAGCAATGTGGATCTTCGAACATCTACATTTATGGTAGGTACAAAACTGTACTTTCTATTCCTTCTTTCTCCATTTGACTGCTGTGTGACTGAGCAAGTCATTTAACTAGGCAGTGTTCCTGAGTTGCCCCTGAAAAGGGACACATGTTCCCAGTGAGCTTACCCAGTTAACAGATGTAGTAATAAAAAGTGTATGACATCACTGTACACTGGTTTGAGGTGCATTCCCCTCCACCCAAACCATAGGAATTTCCGATGGAAAAAATATTCCCAACGTAGATGAACCCAGTGTGTAAATTAACTGATGGCTTGTGTTTATCTGTTTAGTCTCTTAAATAATATAATTCTGTTTTCGTTTGTCAGACCTGCAGTAGAAATGTGTAATCTTTTTCTTTTGTTAATCCCAGGAAGAAGTTACAGCAGATGAGAGCACCAGTGCAGAAGTTGAAATACAGGATGTCCATCCTTCCCAGGATTTTGATATAGAAGTAAGGCTTTGTCAAATACTGGTTGATTAGTAATTAAATATTGTTGTATACTCTTTGACGAGCTCCTTTGCACACCACTTAGCTGTGTTTTGCTGAGAGCAGCTCTGCACTTGACAGGTTATGGGTCAGAAAGAGCTGTTCCAGGTTTCATTTACTGATGGAGTCTGAAATTATGTAGATTCAAGTTCAGGCCTCATGCTTGCTAATAATAGTGTGATTAGAGAGATGAATTTAATACCATTTCTGTCCATGAAAATTGTTTGTGCCCATAGAACCGAAAACAGTTGCCTGTCAATATAGTATTTATAGATGTGTATTGGAAGGACCACTGAGGCATCAGTGATGGGAATTGATTGCAAGTAAATCTCCACCCTCTCAGACTTTCAGAGATTCGTACGACCACAGCACTGGATTAGTCCCCCAGTGAAACCAAGGATGCTAGTTAATGTCTGATTAAAAAAAAAAAAAAAAGATGAATAGCCTGCTGCATAGTTCATTAGGAATAGCCTGCTGCATAGTTCATTAGGAATAGCCTGCTGCATAGTTCATTAGGAATAGCCTGCTGCATAGTTCATTAGGAATAGCCTGCTGCATAGTTCATTAGGAATAGCCTGCTGCATAGTTCATTAGGAATAGCCTGCAGCATAGTTCGTTAGGAACAGCCTGTGGCGTAGTTCATTTTTGCTGCATCGCTTTCTTTGGAATTCAGTCCATTAGTTTTATCCAGGCAAGTTCAACGGCATTAAGTACGCTCTTGGGGACTTTTTATGGTAATTTACAATTATTTTGCTTTGCTGTCCATTTATTATTGGTTTTGTGCTTTTTCCTTTTTTTGTGACTATGGCATATCAAGAGCTGTTGTGAAGCTGATGACATCTCCAGAAGGGCTTACTAGTATTGTGGTTAGGTTCCAGCAAAGTGTTTTTTTTTTCACTTTCACTGCCTGTTATCTAGGAAAAGGTCACCTTATTTCCTCTTGCATTCTTTTTTTTTTATTCCAAAAGAAAACTTCAAACCACAGAGCCACAAACATCTAGGCTTCTGGAGAGCAGTCGACGTTTTGGTTTTGACTCTGTACATTTGTCATTTACATGTAATTTTGTTTTCAGGAACAGATTCTTCCAGCAGGTCTGCAGAGTAAAAAATAAATAAGTAAGCTAAAATGCAACTGAAAAATGGAAATGCCCTGAAAGTGAGTTAGAATAAAAACACAGAGTGCAGAAGGACTTGTACTGCTGTTAAGATTGGGCCTACACATTCGAAGGATGCATGGTGCCCCAGTGCTGTCTAAATGAGGCCTCCACATTGGGGCAATAATGTATTTGAAGAACTTTGTGGCAGTAGCACTACTACCACTGTAGCAGGTGACCCACCATAGTTCAGATAGAGTTCAGTTAGTGGGCAAATAGTGCTAGATAATCCAAGAATGCCATTTGCTGTTCCGCAAGGAACTCAAATCCAAGAAGATTTCACAAGACCTCTGAATGTCCAAGGAGAGTGGAACTATGTGGATAGGAACAAATATCAGTATCAAGGAAAATCTGACAATGGTTTATGCACTATGGATTCTTTTAATTCAGTGGTGTCTGTTGTAATCAAAGCCAAAATAGCATGATACATACACCAGGAGAATACATTTGTACAAGCTCTGCAGGCCAACTCTGATGGCCTGAAATCTGGTCATCCAAGAGAATTTCATCTTGCAGGCTTTCTATTCCCTTTATGAACAAAGTGCATTAGCAAAGCAATTAAGCTGATCCCCAGTAAATCTGGATTGAGTTCAGATATGTAGCTATTGGAGTCTGATTATACTCTGTTGTACCCAGAAATGTCTTTTCACTTTTAATTGTATTAGAAAGATCAGACATTTTCTATTTTCATTCAAGCCGACATTCCGGTTGCTGGATCAGACTAGATCCGACCTCGGTGTCTTCTACCAAAACTTTGGCTCCAAGACTGTGACTCCTCCTCTACCCACAATTCCCTCCTCCTGTGTGATTTACTCAGATCTTGTTTGCTGCCTGTTCATCCATACGAGATTCTGATAGCTGTTCTTGAGGTTACAGTAAGGGAAAGAGTTTTTCAATCTTTTGACTCCTCCCTTTAGATTTTTTGCATTTAGGATAGCGTAGTTTGTATTTTAGTGTTATGTCAGTGATTCGGTAGTATTGTAAGTCCTTAAGACTGAGTGTTTTTTTTTTTTTTCTTACAGAACTTTCTTGTAGTCTTAGCCGATAGTGCTAATTTTTACCTATTAGTGAATTAATGAGTGTGCTTTCCCATCCTTGTTAGTGTGATTGTTACTGTTTTTATAAATATATTCATATATGCATACATTTAAGAGTTAGAATTCTATTTACATAGTAGTAGATAGTTTTATGTGAACATTGTTTTTCTAATGTCTGACGGACCCTCAGGTTTTAAGTGTTCAGCGTGTGGAAAGAAGATTCCTCCTCAAGATCCCCACTCTCTGTGTTAATTGCTTGGGTACCTCTCACCTTCAGGCAAACTGATATTTATTTTACATTTAGTTACCGGTAAAGTCCGACTGAAGACACGTCTTTTTTCAGCCAAGGCCTGAGGAGAAAAGTTCCCGCATATAACACAGATTAATAAAATATAATACAGTTTCACAGGTACAGAAGAGTAACACTATACATATTACAGCAAATAAAAATGGGATGATAACATTTTAAATTGTATACATATTACAGCAAATAAAAATGGGATGATAACATTTTAAATTGTACATCAACTAAAAGTAGGATTGAAAAATAGTACCCTCTTCAGGTAAAAAGATGAAATGCCTTAGTGTGCAATCGCATAACATTCAGGTACAATATATCATTATAATAATCTAAAGTAAACACCAAGAGTCCATACTTAGAAGAGGCAGTAACTGTTTAGAGGCAGAGAGAGAGGTACGAGGAATGAGACTTGCAGGATAAAGAAAAGTCCACAGCCTGAAAATAAGGGAAGTGGGTTTACCGTGGATGAGCAGGAAGTAGATGGCGTTAGACTAGCCTGGGGAGTCAAAGTAGCAATTAGCTTGTAGGCGTGTTTTTGGAGATGTCTTAAACTGAGCTAAGGACGTTGTGACTGATATTAGTTGGCAAAGTGTTCCATTTTTTGGCTATAAACTTTGAATAGAGGGAGGCTCCTGCAGAGTTATTGGCTTTATTGACCTGAAGGGAGGGGGTTGTTCGAGTGTAGGACCGTAGTACTGGAGTAAGGATACATTAATTTTGTAGTGCGTAGGACCCTAGCACTGGAGTAAGGTTGCATTAGGTTTTGTAATGCAGAGGTTTTATCAGGGTAGTCAAGAATCTTCTGAGTTAGTATAAGCTGGTTGTAAAGGCGGAGATGGGGAAGTTCAAGCCAGTTGAGTTGTTTAAGGGCTAAGCAGTGGTGTGTTTGATGTGGGCTGCTGGTGGCGAACTTGGCAATTTTATTATAGCAGGCATCAAGTTTAGTTATGTCACCAATTTTCTAAGATTGGTAAGGCTGGGAAGGCATATAGAAGTGTTGAGATGAGATGTGTTTTTGCAATTTTTGTCCTGGTGGTGATTGTGAGGAATTATTTATTTCTGTTTAGTCCCCCCAATTTTTTATGTACTTCATGTTGCAGTCTGTTTCAATTCCTAGAAATTTGGTGCAAGTAGCAGGAGAGATGGTTGTTTTGTTAGAGATTATAGTAAATGTGGGTATGGGAGTGGAGTGATTTAATAGGCTGGAATATGAGAAGTTTGGTTTATTGGGGTTTAGTATTAGTTGACAGTTGGTAATTCATCCTTCTGTGGAAAGGAAAGAGGCATGTGTTTGTAATTGCAGTTCTTGGAGGGAAGGAGATGCACAGATTAGTGTTGAGTCCTCAGCATATTGGATGACTGAGGCATGTAGACTAAAAGGTATTGAGGTTGTTCATTAAGACAGAGAAAAGTAAATGACCAAGAATGGAGCCTTGGGGAACACCCAATGTGACTGGTAATGAAGGAGAGCGTTCTTGCCTCCATTGTACTGATTGATGCCTACCTGTTAAATAACTTTGAAACCAGTTAATGGTGGGTTTGCGAAGATTCAGTTCTGAGGGATTTAATGAGTTTGTCATGGTTAACCATATCGAATGCCGTAGAGAGTTCAAGTAAGATAGCAGAGGCATAGTTGCCATTATTTCGGTGGCTGTTTACTATATGACAGAATGACGTGTGAGGGCTGATGTAGTGCTGTGATAGGGTCTGAAGCTATATCGTGCATTTGTAACAAGGTTGTGGGTGTTGAGGTAATCCATGATTTGTGTGTGTATACACCTCTCCAGTATTTTGGACGGAGGTGAGATTATTGTTGTAGGCCGATAGTTGTTTAACTCTTTTGAGTTACCCCCTTTGTGGAGTGGGATAATATGAGAAACTTTCCAGATCTCGGGGACTAGATTTTTTGGATATTGAATGGTTGATGCAAATGAATTCAGGGTATGCAATTGCATCAGCAGCTATCTTCAAAAATTCAGCTGGGAGTTTATCAGTGGCTAAGGTTGTAGATTTCAGTTTCATAAGAAGCTTCTTAATTGAATCAGTAAAGACAGGATGGGAAGTAAAGCTATTGTTCTTGTGGTAATTTGGTGATAGATTATGGGCAGCTTTTAGAGTTAGCTAGTGCAAGAATAGATTCAGTGAAGAATTTGTTGAAATGGGTGACCTCACTGAGTGAGGCATCAGTCGTGGTTGGTGGAGATATCCGTGATGCCTTCAGATCCAGAGGCATCCAAGGCAGGACAGAAAAGCTAATTAAGGACTTGTTTCTTCCACAGACAGGGTCCTCTGCGGTGTCATCTGAAGTAAGACACTCATCTGCTTCCAATACTCAGAGAAGGAGGAGAAGAACAGAGCAAAAGAAAAACACCAAAGGAAGTTTGTAGAAAAAAAGGAGAAAGTTCAAGAAAAAAGTAAATAGGGTTGTGGATGCAGATCCTTAAGGAGAAGAAAAACTGCCATACAGAATATTGTATTTACGAAGTTGTAGAAAATATTCAAAAAAAATAAGCAAACACTGGAACAGAGAAATTTTTAGCTGGTAGAGATGGGTCTGTGTTCACAAATCAAAGAAAAACTTCATTGGAAGGCTATTCCATGAGCAGTAATCCATGAACATTGCTTTCATCAGAGTGAAATCATTGGAAAAAAATCATTAAAAGGTAATATTTGGCCAACAAGAAGTACCACACTGTATAAGGTAAACTAATCAAAACCTTTTAAAATTTGCCCTTTTCCCCACTGTAATGCAATCTCAGAGTTGGTATATACATTTGGGTTGAGTGGGGAGGGAGCAGCTCCCCACCTTCATGGATTGCTTCCTTGCTGTTGGCCAACTATTAACTTGTGATGAGTTTTTTTTTAAACAATCATTTCACTCTTCAGTGAAAGTGACGTTCAGAGATTACTGTTCATGGAATAGCCAATTGAAGTTTTTCTTTGAACAGAGACCTGGATAGAGGTAATGGGTAAGAAGAGGGGCTGGAATTTGAGAAAATGGCAGAGGCTTCAAGCTATTGGTACAAAATAACCATCCATCTTTAGTTAATAGAGCGGGATGAGGCCAAGCAAAAGGTTGGATTGCAAGTTAGAGCTTGCATTCCGTACAGTGGATCAATGTCCGAGTATAGGGAGACAGTAGCTACTAAAGGGACTGCAAACCACACAAAGTTTAAGATAGGACTGCCTGCTTTCAGAAGATCTGTTTTTCAGTGATTATCAAATCCGATTTGACTAATTTTTTTCCATTATGGACATTTTTCCTACCCAAGGACATTGGCTTCTTCCTGTTAGTATTATTACAGTTTATTATAATTTTAGGTTAACCATTTTGTTTAAGTTTTTGATTCGATTTTTAAGGTTACCTAGTACATTTTTAACTTACTCCACAGCATGGTATGGTTTAGATTCATTTTTAAAAATTGTCTCAATTTAGATTATTTTTTAGCAGCCATTGTACATGGTTTTGGATTTTCTACATGTATGCAAAAGAAAGGTATTTTGTGTTTAAACGTTTCCACCAGAGGGGCAGATCTGAAGAAGTGAAAGTGCTGAAAAAGCCTGATTATGCTTCCATGGTGGTGTCAGTTCTTAATTTGAACCGAATATTTTGGTACCACTGGACATGTACACCTCAACTAGACCGTATCGATTAAAGGCGATGCGGACTTAAGGTAATAAGGTTTAGATTGTACAGACTGCGTTTAGGGGTGCTTAATGTTCTATCGTTTTCATAAGGTTTCATAACATTTCCTAAATAGTTTTTCATATAGTACTAGTGGTTGGGTTATGACCTGGGCCTATTCTTAAGCCTTGTGGCTGCTTTGCTGTAAGAGGAAAGCAAAGTTGGAAAAAAGGGGTGGGGGGGAGCAGTTACTAGAATTTGAAGGCATTCCGCTGATTTAGCATTATTATTTAATTCCATCATCATACTGGCTTTTGAATTAAGGCCCATAGCTAGGCTATTAAAGACCAGCAATTCACATTAACCTAATCCATTGATTTCCAATGCTTGCATCTGTATTGCCCATAGCTAGCCTATAGTATGCCAGTTTAAAAAAAACACCCAATCGGTAACGGACCACTGCTTCTTACCGAGCCCCAAAAATTCTGATCCCTTATTTTTTAGACTAGGCCTATTGCTGACCAGCATTTCTTCCTGCACCCAATCAGAGGCTAATAGCTGTTTTCCTGAGTAAAGTCCTCTAACCCATACACAGGAACCATTTACGTAATGGGCAAGTCTTCTGGTTGGCAAATCCTGGGGATAGGCAGCCAGTGGTATACGATTTATTTTCTCCAGTCACATGGACCAAGGGCTAATGAATCCCCATTGGTTAATCTCCAGTCCTATTGCACACTAGCATTTTATTATTCAGCCAACAAAAATACCTGCCTGACAACACTTTATTTCCATAATACAGACAATGGGAGCTAGACACCCATAAGACACAAGGATTGCGAATACTAACCAATTAGAATTTAGACATATGGCTACTAGAGTCTTTGAGATATACTGTAGTGTACGAGATAGGATTATCATAGCACAGCATTTTTGTGGTTTGTTAGATATTTGAATGGAACAGACTTGTGGTTTGGCGTATCATGGTATTTGGGCTAAGTTGTATTGTTTTGTTTATCTTTATTTTTTGGCTAGAGGTCAGGCTTTAACCGGAGCCTGCACCAGTGCCTCGCAGTTGTTCAGATGAAGGCACAGTTTTTGAATTGGTGGGATATTCATTTTTCCTTCAGTTCTTTCTAACATACAACCCCCCCACCCCAAAGTAGTATTTTCCCCCGCATCTCTCGAAACATCCATGGCTGGCCTACAGCAGACAGACATTTAAATTTTCACCTGATCACAAAGCACTTCCATTACCTCCCTGTGGGTGACCCTCAGCAATCCTGTACCAGACCAAATCTTAAAATTACACCCAATCCGAAGCAGACTTCTTGCTTCCTCCCGCACTTTCAAAATTCCAAATCGTCACTTGCTGACGACAAGGCCCACAACAGACATATAACATTACAGCATTTCATAATGCACCTAATCTGAGGCACACTGGTGTTTTCCCTGCATAAAAGGTTCCTAACCAATCACGCATAAACTAGATACGTCAGAATTACATAACTTGAAGGTTTCCTGATAGGTGATTCAAGAAGCTTAACGCCCAATGATTAATGTTCCATATTCTCCAATCACACGGTCCTTATACATTGCATCCCCATTGGTTTTAACAGAAACCTATAGCACATGAGCATTTTAAGTGCAAACCAATCAAAACATTTGTAGCTAAAGTGCTCTGAGCAATATTACAAGCACTTGAAGCAGGATATCTTTTTGATAGTTAGAAACCACATATAAGCCACTAATATCACAAATAACCAGTCACAGGGAAGCAGTATGACTTTGTATTTTACAAAAAAAGTTTATATTCTAACATTTGTGGTATCAATAGATATTGATCCTGTTGCACATTACACAGCACTGCTATGCCTTTCACAGAAATTTTCAGTAAAGATCTGAGGTTTACAAGAATTACTTGTAGCTGAATGAATTTTGCTTACGGGATTTATTATTTAAAAAAAATTGAAGTAGTTAAGCTGTTATGGCCCACTTTAAGTATGTATGAATCAAAGATGATTTTAACCTACTTCTGCTTGTTCATCTGGGCTTGAATAGCTTTTTTTCAGCTTTTTTTCAGCATTTTTTCACAGTTTTCTAAAATATTAAGGGTATAGACAAAAAAAGGAATAGGAGATCCTAAGTGAAAGTTAAGTCCTAGTAGAGTTTTTAGTTGTCTGCAACAGAAGTTGCTGTTAGAAAGGCGATAATTAGAAGGGCATGTAAAATACTTCGTAAGTGTAAGAATCAATTGGTGGATGTTAGAAAAGCCTGGGAGGAGAGAATGGAAAGGCAGTTTATAAAGGAGCAATTTAAGGACGTCAATATGGTTCCCAAGGATACAATCAATTCTAGATGATTTAGCATTTTAAGTGTTTGCAAAGGTATTTTTATACCCTGGACTGATTTAAGAGAATTTTTTTTCTGGTAGATATCATATCCTGGAAGTGTGATGGAAAAGACAAAGGTTATTGGGAGTATGCTTTTTGGCAGTGTAATAAATTGAGAGACTTTAAAATTCACTACAGAGTACTCTGTCAGAAATGTTGGGGGAAAGAGATGGCTGTAACAAAGTAAATTATTCTTTTGAGCTGGGATACAGGATCTGAACCACCTCTGCATAGTGAAATCTTACTAAGTTTAGTACTGTTGGCTGACAAAATACCAGAAAATGGAAATCCAAATGTAAATCAACTATAAATTGAAGTATTGAATATTGTAAAGGAAAGGAAATAAGCAGAGGTGGCATCTTTAGAAAAGGGAAGGAGAAACTTACGTAGACATAAATGGGCTTTTTGGGAAAAATACATGCAGAATAATTTTCTGGAGGAAGAGTGAGGTTTTATTTAATGTTAGAGTAATGTTATAAAGAAAAAAAAATGTATAATGCATGAATCCTGCAAATGTTAATATGGTTTGTTTTCTGTTAATGTGCATCTGTGTCTTAAGTAATCTAGTACTGGAAATGAGCATGGCTTGTCTAGTACATTCTTATGTTATCTGTTAATCTACTAGAGGTTTCTCCTTGATGGCTTTGTATTGCTTTACCATAGTGATTAGTGGTCCTTCCATGTTCAGCAGCTCGTGTTCCCTGTTAAATCAGCCACGTACACAGTTTAATTTCACTTTTTTTACTAATGTGGTGTTAAATCAATATTTTTTTTTGATTTGCAGTATGCTGACTAATTGTCAGACAGCAGCCCACCAGACAAAAGTATCTGTCCAGACGTTACACACCAATTTGTCAGCCTAGCAAGCTAACATCCCCTGTCTGAGATTTTGCTGGATAAATGTGCTGTATTTCCGCTTGTGACACAAATTCTGAAACTAAAATCTCTTAGTGAGAGCCGTACAGTAGTTCAGCAGGTATCATAAGAAGCCTTTTTTTTTCGTAGTTGAGTACTTCACATCTTTATTTTGCTACTTCAGAATTCTAGATTCCTTGGTGGGTGAAGCATGTGTGTATCTCTGCGAGAGAGCGAGCAAGAAGTAGTGGGGGAAGCAACCTCATCGTGTTTTAGCATGCCTCTTCCCAGAACGAAGTTATATGCATTTGTGTGTTTTCCAGAATTGCCTTCTTGATAAATGTTCTTAAGCTGTTTTTCACCTATGCTCTTTCTCCAGGAAAGCACACCAGTTAATACTGCAGTAGAAGAAGTAGATGAGTCCTCGGAGATGCAGCCAGATGGTACATCACAGACAGCAGACTGTCAGCCGAACCCCCAGGAATCGCTGGCTGAAACACACGAGGTCATTGTAATTAACAGTGATGAGGATGAGGAAAATGAAGAACAGGTATGCAGTGTGTGACTTTTGTTTCTCTTAATTCTGCAGAGATGTATTTCTCAAGTTCGTTCTTGAACTGAGATTAGGGTTTGATTACTCATGTGCTTTACCTGGAATGATCGCTGAGGGAAATCTAAAAGACTGAGTCTGGGAAGCCAGAAAAGCGACCCCATATTCGTGTATTCCTTGATTGTCCACTTATTCGACTTCAGAGCCATAAGGAAGTCTGAGCCTATCCCTGGTACTCATTGAGTGTAAGCCAGTGGGAGTAATCCTGAGCCCCCTACTCAAAAACAGCATACTCATTTATGACCAGTTTGGAAGAACAGTAGTTCACCTGTGGCATGTGTTTGAAATGTGGGAGGAAACCAGCGTACCTGTTAAAAATACTTCATGGACACAGATGACATGCAGACTCCACACAGAACGAATCCCAGCCAAGAACTGAACTAGAGAACCAAACAGTGTAAAGCTGCAATGCTAGTCACTGCAGCGTTGTGCATCCAGGGTCTAATAGTGGCACTTCCAGTATTTTTTATATTTAAATATGTTTATCAGAAATCTCCAGTGAAGCATGTTGTCAGCACTTTATCCCGTACAAGTGACCAGAGTACAATTAGCAGCTTGGATACTTAATGGAGCTGTGGGAGATGGGGAAACAAAGGGGCTGTACCAACTGACCTCTCTCGCTGGGGGGGGGCGGCACACATGCAGAGCATAATTTCCTGATGGTGACTGGGAATGGTCAGGGATAGTCCTGCTTAGTTATATCCGTTTCAGAAGCAAAGGACAGCCCAGGGATGATGCCGTTTGCACAATTCATTTACTAAAGTGCGCACCAAGCATGCACAAGGAAAAAAGGGGAACGGGTGGTTTTCTGCTCAGGACCTGAAACTGAGCTGCTTTCTACCACCCGACTCTCACCAGAGAGCAAATGAATGGACTAAGGATCCTCACTCAGGAGCAAGTGGTTGATGAGCCTTTCCTGGCCTTGGGATACCTGGCTTTCATCCCTAATGGAATATTCGGACAAACAGATGAAGTTACTGGAGCTAGTTGGCAGGCCCGGGGGAGAATGGGGAGGGGGAGTTCTGCTTACTAAGGGGAAATGAGCGAGATTACTTTGATCTCATGAAGAAACTAATAAGCAGAACATAGTCTTGAGTGAAAGCACTATTAGTGTAAGTTGATGCCAGACACCCATTTGTCTTTGAATCACCTCAGACTCTGTGTGTGTGTGTGTGTGTGTGTGTGTGTGTGTGTGTGTGTGTGTGTGTGTGTGTGTGTGTGTGTGTGTGTGTGTGTGTGTGTGTGTGTGTGTGTGTGTGTGTGTGTGTGTGTGTGTGTGTGTATGTATCTATACACATAATGTATTTCTTCTTAAATAAGACTTAACCAGAGAATAAGGCCTAGCATGGTTTTCCAGGGTGGTCATGATATAAGCCCTACCCCAAAAATAAGCCCAGTTAAGGTAGTCAACAACATGACGGACATGTTGAATTATAAGATAATATTATTGACACCTGTTGACTGAGGTTATCGTACTCTGCTCACCATTTTCGGACCATCCGGACACCCAACTTTTTGCATAAAGTAAGAATCTTTCCCTGGGAGTCATCCACAACTCTTGCTGTAACCCTAATCATCACTCACACTTCACGGTTGAGATCCTTGACCCATAAACACTGGCAGGTGTACTTTGATCAAAGCGCGCGCACTTGATAATGAACTGCTGTAGTTATGTCTTCATAACCGTCTGCGTTTTGTGTTGCCACTTCGGTCTCGTAAGTCTTCAATTAACCCCCACCCCACCCAGACAAGATGAGTGCAGAAAGAAAGACCTGTTCCGTCGAGTACAAGAAAGGAATCATGGATGACTCCCGGGAAAGAATGACTGCTTTCTGCAAAGAGAAGTTAGATCTCCAAATGGTCCGAAAATGGTGTACAGTACTATAACCTCCATCAACAGGCCAACAAGGGAAAAGCTATGAAGTGCAAGTGTGGATCAGGTAGTCAACCATTTATTTCCTGAGCTGGAAGACATCATCTGTGAATGGATTGCTAACAGGAGAGCAAAGGCTTTCGTTGTGTGCAGGGCTGATATTCAAACATTTGCCCTTGCAACGGCACCACAGTTAGAAATATCCCCAGAAGAATTCAAAGCATCACAACATTGGCTGGATGGCTTCCTTCAGCGATAGGAACTCTCTCTAAGAAGATCAGCAACATTGTTCAAGCTGGAAGATACTGAAGTTATTAAACGTGCACTTGCATTCAAGTCCTTTGTTGAGGGCATCGACTTTTCTAAATACCAGCTCTCCAACATGATTGCTATGGATGAAACTGTAGTGTTCATGGGCCAAGGATCTCAAACAATTTATCAGAGGGGTGCTTCGTCAATCTACATTCCCTCCACTGGTTACGAGAGTGCACGCGTTACCAATTTGTGTAGATGGAAAGAAAACCCCACCTCTAATCATAAGTAAGGGCAAGAAAGATAAGAGTAAACGTGTTTCGGACATTTACATTCTTGAAACCGAAAAAGCCCGGTGCACACAAGCTGTGTTACAAGGAAATGGATCTATGTAATGCTGCTGCCACTTGTTTTGCGAGGTGGCGAAAGAGGTCTGCTAGTCTGGGATTCAGCCAGCACTCGCCTTGCTAAAGACATGAAAAAATTTCTTGCATGGAGAATAGATCAAATAAATCCCACAGGAATGACTGCCTATCTCCAGACTCTTGATATTGCAATAAACAAAGTCATTCAAGGACCATCTGCACAAGGAACTCAATGACTACATTGAAAATAGAGTGGAGAGAAATCAGCATGGAACCTTTGTGAAGCCTAGCCTGCAAGAGGGTTGTGAGTTGTGTAAAAAATTCATGGGATAAAATTACTGACAGCTATGTTGCCAATGCACTACGAGCAGGCTACTTGGACAAGCAGTGCTCATTTAAAGAGAGCTCTATTGATAGGCATAACATATTGGGGTCAATGGTTTTACGGGAAATGGAGTTGCAAGAAATTTAGGCTGGAATTCGGGGTTGAAGACTTATGACAGTGTTCCAGAAGAAGGTGACATGACTGTATTTGAATAACTTTTCCATTATCGAGGCAACAGAATGGATTGCTTCTGCTTTGTTTTATTCCCCACCTCCAGTACACATGAAATATTGCACTGTGAAAGCCAAGGTGTAGATATTCTGAAGTTGAAATGTTTGTTGCACTGTTTATGTAGAATTCTCATACAGCTGTTAACTCATTACTTAGAACTGTTGCCCAATAACAGAAAAGAACCAAATAAATGTCAATTTGTGTCGATGAACTAAATGTCAATTTTTGTACATGAATAAATGAATAAATATAGATTGTATGGGGGGGGTAAGTAAGGCATCCCTGATGAGCCCTAATGCATATTTCGGCAGAGGAAAGAGTATAAGACTCGGTATTGTTTTCAAGGAATATGATATATATATATATATTTATATATATATATATGTCAGATGGATGAAAACCCAGACTACCGACGACCACATCACCGACAAAATATATAAATATATCCCCGACAATGGTAAGTCAAGGTGTTACGGAACGGAATACATTCCCATTCCTGTAATACATTCAAAAAGCACATTAAAGCATGTATAGCAAGGGGGTAAGCCCCCCCTGCACCCCCGATGGGATGTTGCGCCCCCCCCACACCCCCTACTTAAATATACCAACTCCAAGATAGCACTACAGTGAAGGAATGGGAATAAATCACTTTCTCCACTACTCACCGTTGTCTGGAATGCTTTCTGTCAGCGATGTCGTCTCGGTGATGTGGTCATCGATAAACTGGGTTTTCATCCATCTGACAGGTACTTCTTGTGTGTGTGTGTGTGTGTATGTATATATATATATATATATATATATATATATATTTATATATATATATATATATATATATATATATATATATGTGTGTGTGTGTGTATATACCTATACATATATATATATATATATACACACATATATATACACCTATAGATATACATCTATATATATATGTGTGTGTGTGTGCGTGTGTGCATATTCTATATATATATATATATATATGTGTGTGTGTATGTATGTGTATATATATATATATATATATATATATATATAATGAATGTGTGTGTTTTTTGCATAGATATATATTTTCAAATCCAACAGAGTGAGCAGGGCTGGCAAATAAAACACCATAAGTCTGAGGTTCACAAACTTAGACGAGTGAATTAGTAGTCCTGCTGAAGAACATCACAACTAGTTTGTTACCAAGAGAACATTCACATTTTGTATGGCTGAAGTGAGTTGTGTTATGAACACCTGTATTTTGCTCGCTTGTCACAGTCCTAGCTACAAGTTTTGGTATAAGCAGTTCGTATATATTTAATCACTGTATATTGATTAGATAATGGTAGTAGAAGTAGTGAACTTAAACTTGTCCTAAATCAAAAAATAATAAAAAATATATATGAAATAATATGCAGAATTACTAAGTATTCACAAGTAATCCAAGCAGGGTAGGCAGTCTGTTTCCAGTCGAAAATCCTTCATTAAGTGCACAGACAAGTGATAGAAGTAAAACAAAAATAACGGAATAATAGTTTCCTCACAAGCTAACTATATATACATCTATAGCTATAAATATATATGTATGTATGTATAGATATAGCTGTATATAGATATAGATGTGTGTGAGATATAGATATATATTTTTTATCAGGCAAGGGAGTGGTTTATTCTGCTGTAAAACAGTGTATTGGTATACATGTTAAATTCACATCCTCAGTGTGACATTCGAGCTGGTCCTGCCGTATTTACTAGCTATCATAGTAATATAACCCTCGATGTATGGTAAATAAAATTAATGATGCAGTACCTCTTATTTAACCAGATTATTAAGTCTGTGATTTTATCCAAGACAATATACTACATAACTGGAAATATATAAACCTTGGACCATTTGGCAATCTAAAAATATATATAAATATACATATACATTTTACATGCAAAAAATCCATTGTACAAATCATATTCTATTTCCATGACCTATTAAGAAAATCGCTTTCGTCCTAGACTACTTCAGGTCTGTGCACAAGAACCCTAAAAGTTATCTACAAAAATATTATTGTTTAATTAGATAGTATTGTTATTACACATCTTCCCCACAGAGAAGTTTCTTACACTGTTTTGTTTTTGTATTCCACTATACTTGTTTAGTGGGTTGTTTGAGACTTCAGGGATACCACTGAGATTACTTGTTTTATTTGATGTAAGCAGTTCACTAACATTAAAATTTCTTGGAGAATGGACTTGTGCCAAGTGAATTGGTTGTCTCTATGCACCTTCAGTAAGCATTATCATTTGAATTGTTACTCAAGAAGTGTTTCCTTTGGTAGCTTGATTTTTTTCAGGGTGTATGTTTGGATATTTCCTCTTGGCTGTCCTGCAGCTCTTTCCACTGTGAGTGTTCATGTTGCTTCAGGTTGAACCCAGTCATTCTCCTGAGAGGGATCTTACTAGCTTTAAAAGATGCATTTTTAATGCGTCACTTCATGTGTGAGGTGACTCGCCTTGTTGGGACAGGCACCTTCCCATTGTCTGCGAGTACGTAGATGGCCTTCGTATCTTATGGTTGTCATTTCACTTCCACGTAAATTGAGAAAGTATATATTTATAGATTGTTGCGTAACAATATAAATGCCATTTGTTTTCCTTGACGTCCAGGAAGTGTGCTCTTAGGCTCTGTCTACGAGTATATCTTGTAGTACTGTAGCATACACAAGTATAGGGTAAACATAATTCCAAACACAGAAGCATCAGATAAATGCGTCATTGAAGGGGAAGAGAGAGTGAATCTAGTTGAGAACTCGGTGAGAGAGCTTTCCCTCGTATATATAAACTGAAATACTCCCCTTTTCCACACCCTTTTAAGCAACATTTCTCATCTTGCTGTTTCTGTAACTTCCCCCATCCTCCTCTGTACCCTCTCATGCATCTCCTGTATACCGAAGTTATAAACCTTTTAGATGCACCCATATTGAACAGGATGCCTAAAATAGAACCAATCCTATGCCATGCTGTCATATGCTATTACCACTGTCCTCCTTTAACAGTAATAATATCTTCCATTCCCTCCTAGTTGATTTTGTAACTTATCTCCTGAACTCTTTACAAACCTGTATTGTACTAAAATCTCACTCGCTACATAATTTTATAACCAACTTCATTACTTTTCTTGAACTCTTTGCAAACTTTTCTTTACTGAAATGTAAGAACACAAAACTTACAGTAATGTTTCTCTTTTGCAGTATCAGTCCATTTATTTCTGCATTATTTTACAGCTGGTACAACTGTGTGTAGACTTGTAAATAATTTAACGTGTGTATGTATCTTGTAGTGATTTGTTGTTTCATTAAAAATTTAACTATTTTTTCTGAAAAATGTCTGAAATTCACTAGTTAATGTAAATGTACTGTGGTAGACCTTTTCTCCCTTGGGCCTCTGCTGAAAATGGTCTCTGCCCAGTTGGACCTTCCCGGTCAACAAAGACAAATAAGTTGGTGTCTATTGTTTCACTTATTTATACTAAAACAGTTGACTGTTCCTTAACAGGGTTGACTCCTTTTGTATGATCCACATGAGCTAAACTCTAGAACTTTTTTTTTTTTTGCGTTTTCATTGTCTTCCAGTCTGTAGAAATTATAGCTTTCTAGAGAAAAAAGGTATTAAGTAAAAATAGATAATTAAAGCTTATTTTTTTAAGTAAAACTTTTTTGAAACTAGGAAGTAAGGCTAATTTGAGAGAGATGCAAGTCTAATGCTGCGACAAACTTTTAAATGCCTCCTAGGAGTATGAGGTGGAGGATGAGGAGGATGAACATGATGCAGAAATGGAAGATGAAGGCGATGACAGCAATGAAGGTACTGGTAGTGCGGGTGGAAATACATACGAAGCAGATGATGCAGGGGTAAGTAAAAAAAATAAATAAAAAAATAAAAAAAAAAAAGGTGTTTTTCTGTGCTCATTTCAGTTGACTAAATAGCGTTTTTACATGCTTCAGTAAATATTGTCTGTTTGCATATTTGGTTGAATATTTAATGTAAGTCTTTGTTTTGAGATTGTAAAACACATTTGAACAAATGCATTCTTCCATATTTGTTGCACAGAAGGTGGAAATAGGCTCCCCTTCATCCTTTTGCAGGGGCACAAGCAGTAGTCCATATAGAAATAAGTCTGTCACCCATGTAGTTGGCAACTATAGTATAGTCATTTAATTGTGCATCTTTTGTCTCTAGTGACTACCTGCAAACTAATGGTCCGAGTCAGGCATGCAGTCATGGTCAACGGTCAAGTCACAAGTCCTCATTGGTATTCATTAATGACATTTTTTAAGCAGTCATTGCAGGTGCCTTTTCCAGTTAGGTCTTGCTTGCTCTTCTTACCACACAGAATACCTGTACTTTTTCATTCTTCAATATATCCTTTTTTTATGGGAAAACACGGTACAATTTTACCTGGCAGTAATTGTTTAATGCAGCTGAATAGAGAGGACATGAAAATGTGGCACAGAAATGAAAAGCGTTCATCTTTAGGATGTGTTGTGTTCAGCGCTTTAGAGGAAGACCTATAAACACTACAGAATTCAGTGTCTGCAGACCAATGAATTTTGAAATAAGTTTGCAGGTGAGAATATTTTTCTCAAGCAATTTAAAGTTTTCGAGACCAGAGAGTATTATACAGTTGATATTTCATGCTTTAGTGCGTAGTTAGTAGTCCTCGTGTGTATTAGTGTTGTAGCTGTGGGAACGTGAGATGCATGAGCAGAAGTTGGTAAAATCCATTACCTGTTTGGGTTGCTCCATTTATCAAGATGCTGAAACCACTAAATAGTCAAAACAGTTTTTTCTCTGTGGTTCTTAAGTGAATTGATAAGCTTAGATATGCAGCCTCTTGGTTGGTGATTAAAGAAATGGGTTGCATCTGAATTTGAATACTGTGAAGGAGAAAGAGCTTTATTGTAATAATCTTTGTTCCAGCAATAGAAAACGTAAATAAGTCATAATAATTTGATGAAGTGTCTTTCTTGACCAGTGGGAAGCCACTGAACTAACTAAACAGTAGATGTGTGGTGAAGATGTTGAAGTAGCTGCCACTGTTAAAGCCGATGGGACAGCATTTAATTAGAGTGGAGCTGAAGCAGTTGGATAAAACATGATCTCTGGTGGGAAGACTTGGATTTGAGGAAAATAACTCTGAGACAAACTTGAGACATTGTTTGTGAATATGATAAGAGCTTTCAGACAATGTAAGACCTGCATTTCAGTTTGAAGAGTATATGTAAACAGTACATTAATCACTGAGAACTCATTTGGCAACATTCTACACTACTGTAAAAATGGAGTATCTGTCATTAGAACATTAGGCTTTGTAATGCTGCTAATACCTTCACACATGCTATAATTTTCAAATATAATTTTAGTAGCATAACAGCTTTTCTTATAGTTGTGATTGTCTGACATTAACAGATATGCATCATAATGATCATTGTTGCATTGCATTCACAAAATGTGGGGCTCAGTCTTTCAGCCAAACTTCACGAACAGTTGGTCATTATCAGTCTAGGTGCAGTTACTTCCAGTGCTAAGGACCTCAGCTGAAAACTCCCCTGCAAATGGAGAGTACCCATTTCAAGTTTTACATTTTCTGCTGCAAGTGTGTTATCTGTTTCTTCAGGAAACTGTCAGTTACATCCATATAAAGGTTTGAGAGCAGAAGGTCACTGTTGGGCACTTTTTCTTGCTGTCATAGTGATCATTTTAAAGAAAAAAACTCGTCCTCATTACTGGGGTTTCATGATTGATAGGCTTGTCCAGCCTTCCTTTAGCCCTACTGGTTCAGCACCTCTAAAGTTCATCTTTTGAATAGTTTTTGATGGCTATCGCCTCTGTTATGGTAGAACTTTCAGACTCTTGTATGGAGGCTGTGTCTTGTGTTTCACAGGAGTCATGAAAAAGTGTCAGTTTTTTCCACAGCCATTCCAGCCACCTTTTTTCTTCCTCTGTCTGGCATTGAGTTTATAGGAGGAAGGGCCCTTCTCTACTTAAGACCTGCACAACCAACTCAGGCTTTCCCTAATGAGGGTGTGTGAAGTCAGGAAAATGAAACAGCTGCATGTTTCTTTAGTTTGTAGACAGTCTTGCTGTGGCTAA
Organism: Protopterus annectens; assembly: GCF_019279795.1. Taxonomy (NCBI): domain Eukaryota; kingdom Metazoa; phylum Chordata; order Ceratodontiformes; family Protopteridae; genus Protopterus; species Protopterus annectens. Next base: position 406,456,278 of record NC_056744.1, on the reverse strand, counting down.
ACAAATCCTTTCCAGGTAGATTTACTGCATTGTGTTCTGCTGTCAGGTGACCGACTACCTAATGAAAAAATGCTGATATCAAAGGTAACTCCTTGTTTACTGTGCTTGTTTTAGGAATGTGTCCACTGCACATGTATATGCTATTGCAGTTTGACTGTGCATTCAGTCATTCATACAACACTGCTTGTACACTGACTGCAGTAATCTGGTTTTGTTTTGCTACTTTGCTGTTAAAGAATTTGGCTTGACTTTTTGCATTTTCTCTAGCTCTGACCCTCCAAGAGTTGTTATGGATCTGTTCAGTCTTCCCAACAATTAAACAACTGTTTCTCTGTTCACCAGTGAGAGTGGGGAGCTTTGAGCAGCCTATTTGTCCCTGGAGGAGTGGTCTCAGCCCAGCAACTAGTAGTTTATTGGCCGTTTTGGGCTAATTTCTAGCTTATTCATCTCCCTGCCTTAAAACCCGCACTTGCGCGGTTTTGCGCTTGTGTACTACTCAGCCAAGCTCCTCGTGGTGTCCTGCAGAGTACTACAAGCAGCAGAGCGACAAAAACAGTGACTTTCAACTGATTAAGTATTTTTTATTTCTCTGCATTTCTCCTGTGACTGTTAACCTCGCCGAAAAGCGAGTTGTAGCATTTCGTTGCCTTAAAAAAAAACTTTCTTTGCTGCATAACATACTGTTTTTTGCTTTAAGCACTTTTAAAGTTTTTTAAGTCGTTTTCTTGCTGTTTAACTGCTGTAGGCTACACACTAAAGTACGCTAGCCTGTTAAAAGTATTTAAAGTTGTTTTTGTGAAGTTTATTGTATCCTCTGCTAAAAAAAAAAAAATTGTTTCCCGCCTTTTTTAAGCTAGTCTAGTCCAGTTTGCACATTCTGCTGAATTCAGGGCTGTGGTATAAGTTCCTGTGTTGCCCATATCCTTACTTGGATAGAAGGACGTTTCTCTATTCACCAGTGAGAGTGGGGAGCTTTGAGCAGCCTATCTGTCCAGCAACTAGTAGTTTATTGGCCATTTTGGGCTAATTCCTAGCTCTTTCATCACCCTGCCTTAAAACCCACATTTGTGCGGTTTTGCTCACCGCACAGCACCGGTTAGCTAGGGTTAAACTATTCCAGGCTTCACGAAGTCTGCTCTTCAATTTTTCCCTTAGAACTAGTCAAACACTCAAATTAAGCACTCTAACTTTCCTTTTACAACCCGGCACTTGCTCCAAGCTCTCAGTAAGCACTAATACATGCAAACACTACAACTCCCCCTTTACTATACAATAGTACAAGGCTCCCTATTCGTCCCTACCGGACAATCAGTAAAATTTACCCATACAGACATGTCCAAAGGCCAGTTTCAGGTATACTCTCCAGTTCAGCTGGTGAACCTGGGAATCGTGAGGCAATGTTACACTTACCTCATGTACACAGACAACCCTCTCCTCCTTCCAACAAACACAAATGTATGTGAAAGATGCAAATATACAGCCAAACTGGGGGCCAAGCTCTCTCAAACCAAGGCTGGAATAGATAGTCCGGAGGAGAAGGGAAACACTTGCACCACACTTCCAGTCTCACATAAAACAGTCATACATGCACCAGCAAACAACACACATAAATACACAAAAGCATACTCGGAGGCTCTAAATAAAAATCTGCCTAAGCAGCAGAGACCTCCAAAGCAGACATCCAAACAAACCTCCACCCTCAAACAACAACCACATATCACATATTTCACAAAGTCACTGTGCCACGCAACCACAGCCCTTAAGGCATAATAACACACCCAATACACTAGTAATAGATGACTCTATTGTCAGGCACACAGACGTTCCACTCACTAGACTGAACAAAGAGAAGATTGCTGTAAGCTGCTTGTCGGGTGCCAGGATCCGCCACGTAACGCAAGCACTCAGGTCACTCCAAAACAGTTACAAGTAATGACTCTGTCATTGTACATGTTGGTGTGAACGACCTGAGATGTACCTCCCTGGACTACATGGAAAGACACATAGAGGAGCTCTCTGATCATGTAGCCCAGGCCGGTATGACCCTGAAGAGAAAAAGGTCCAAAGACTGGATAAACGCCAGGATAAACAGTAGAAAATAAAATAAAACAGGCTGACCACGGCTGAACAAACTTCCAGATTCCAAATTCCAGGTTCCACAAGAATAAAACTTTTAATAGGACAAAAAGAGTAAGCGCTTTCGCGATCCAACAACTGATCGCTTCTTCAGACTCATTAAAACATACATCAGAGCAGTGAGTTTAAAAACAAATGCATCCAATCAGAGAACTAATGCTCTGTGACATCATACAGCATATTTAAAGGAAAAAGACAATGCATATATAATATAATAACAATGTATATAGATAACATATCTTATAAATATTTTTTAGTTAAAAATGTCATTGCATTTTAAAAATTATGGAATAAAAATATTCAATGTTTCAAAGGTCTGGATTTCAAAAATGGTTTTAGACCAGGGGGTTTATCTGCTTGGAGTTGCAGGATCCATTTCTGTTCTGCCTCTTTCACTTTATTCTTAATGTCCCCTCCTCTGTTATTTTTACTAATTATTTCTATCACAATGAAGTTAAAAATGCGTTGGGAATTTTCTGCCTGTACATGTTTAGCCAAAGCATTAGTATCTTTCTTATTTGTTATGTCTCTCAAATGTTCAAGCACACATTCTTTAAGGCATCTATCAGTTTTGCCTATATAGAATGCAGAGTATCTGGTGCAGAAACTAAAATAAATTAGGTGATGTGTTTTACAATCAGCATAAAAATTAACCTCAATGGTAAAGGCTAGAGTGGGATGTTTATAGACAGATTTATTGTATAAATAACTACAGGCCATACAGTTTCTGCAGGGAAAGGTCCCTATTCTTTTTGATACTGGTTTGTTTTAAGGAACTTGATTTATAGCAGAGCTGTCTTTTTAAGGATTTCTTATTTATGAATGAAAACTTAGGTTTATCTTCTAAGACATTATGTAACTCTGGTACTGAATGCAAAATATTAAAATTCTTTTCAATAATGCCACAAAATCTCATGATATCTCTTGAATAAGTTACTGGGAATCTAACTTTCATTTTATTACCATCTTGTATATTATTTTCTTCAACTGTTTCTGAGAAGTAGGGTTTACATCTATTAGCTCATTTTCCGTTCATATTCTTAATGCTACTATTGATGTCTCTGTTACTATAGCCTGTCTTTAAACTCTTTCTTTAAAGCTGTAACTGTATCATTTAAGCCTTCATTAGTGTTGTGTAATCGACTAGCTCTCATGAGCTGTCCTTTTATGACATTCTTATGTACATAAGTACAAATAGAAAATATACTAGTGCTATGGCTAAACATGTAAAGGCAGAAAATTTACAACACATTTTTAACTTCATGGTGATAGAAATAATTAGTAAAAATAACAGAGGAGGGGACATTAAGAATAAAGTGGAAGAGGCAGAACAGAAATGGATCCTGCAACTCCAAGCAGATAAACCCTGTGGGCTAAATAGTGCGGTCTTTCTAAAACCATTTTTGAAATCCATACCTTTGAAACATTGAATATTTTTATTCCATCATTTTTAAAATGCAATGACATTTTTAACTAAAAAATATTTATAAGATACGTTATCTATCATTGTTATTATATTATATATGCATTGTCTTTTGTCTTTAAATATGCTGTATGATGTCACAGAGCATTAGTTCTTTGGATGCATTTGGTTTTTAAATTCACTGCTCTGATGTATGTTTTTATGAGTCTGAAGAAGCGATCAGTTGTTGGATCGCGAAAGCGCTTACTCATGTTGTCCTATTAAAGTTTTATTCTTGTAGAACCTGGAATTTGGAATCTGGAAGTTTGTTCAGCTGTGGTCAGCCTGTTTTATTTTATTTTCTACTGTTGCTCTGAGGTGTAAACCGGGCGTTTATCCAGTCTTTGGACATTTTTCTCTTCACTTTTTCTAAGTGGTTTCTGACTGGAACATGGCTGAAGGTAGTCATACCATGGGACTTAGAAGGAATCAATATGAACGACTTACTGGACTTCTATGTATGGAGTCTAATCCTTTGATGCAAAATCCGTTTTTTCCAATGAATGATGAAGAACAAATTGACTATGTCACCCATAAGAAATTTACAGAGCTATACAGAGACCTAGAGAACAACATATATAGCTTCAAGAGACTACAATGGCAGAGATTTCATTTGGAGGCATCACTGAAGTCTAAAATAGTACCTAGGGGTCTAAGGGTACTAAATATGCCTACATATGGAGAAACCTACCCAGATCTATTACAAAAATGGCAGAATTTGAACCTACAGCTGAGCTATGATTACATGCATCTATTAATTGAATACTTTAAACCACATGAGAAAGATTTGGCAGATGAAGTAGAAAGACTACAGGGTCAAATGGTCAATAACTTCTCCAATGAGATTTTAGGAAATAGACTGGATGACCTAGTTGACAATATACAGGGCTATGATAAAAGACTACAGAATACAAAAATGAAATTACAACGTGATTTTAATGACTTTCAAAGTAAAGAAATCTTCAAATTGACCCAGGAGAATATTTCCTAACACTGAGAATTTTACTACTTCATCTAATGCCCCTAATACATCAGATCAAAGTGATGCTGTCTCTTTAACTAGAGACTTTGGAAATACTACTGACGTCAGCATCAGACCAGAATATGTAGAACCTCCTACTTCCGAAAATGGCGCCAGTATGAATGAAGTTTTATCATCGGCTCAAACAAGCATGACTGTAGGAGATGGTAATAGGAATAATGAAACCATTTCTACTTCACAGACTTTTTTAGAATCAAAGGACACAACACAAACTTCTATTCTTCCCTTTGTGTTGAAAAAAGCGCTACCGATAAGGGAGAGATCAAACAGCAGGAATCGGAAAGGCAAGGTACGACAACAGAAGGAACAAGGAATACATTTCAACACAATGAATACACGGAGCAAGAATCCCAAGACTTTTTAATCAATTTATCAAGTCTTCAATTAACTGCAGCACAGGTATCCCTTTTAAATAAGGGCTTACGTTTTATTCCAGCACAGAAAACACTATTGACAGACATATTGAAAAAATTGAAAATGTTTTCTCGTACTTAAGGACACTGGATCTGTTCAATTGAATATGTTTAAACAGCCTAGTGTATATGTACCTAAACCACATCCGGTTATAGAAACCTTTACCAATGTCTGCGAAAATGAGATTAGATCCATGTATGCCCAAGATAGTTTACCTGCATTTTATAATTTAACTAAACCAGAAACTGAAGCACTAATACAATTAAAGGTGTCCCAAAGCATTGAAATAAGGCCAGCGGACAAAGGGGGCAGCATAGTGGTAATGGATAAAGCATTTTATATTCAGAAAATGATGAAGCTGTTGAATGATGCAGTGACCTATTTGTCTATAAATGAAAGACAAGTAAAAGGTATCATTGACAGAGAGTGTCTGTCTTTATTTTTGACCTTCTAGTTACCAAATAAATCTCTGAAGAACTTTTGGAATACTTTCAATTAGAGTACCCCACCGTACCCATTATCTACGGACTACCGAAGGTACATAAGCATATAAGTCATCCCCCCATGAGACCCATAGTCTCAAGTAAAGGATGGGTCACAGAAGCTGCATCTATTTATGTTGAAAAATGCCTACATCCGATATTAGCTTTGTGTGACACTGTACTCAAGGACACCAAAGCATTTTTGAGACTGTTATACAGTAGAGTATCAACCTTGGATGTAGAATATATTTTTGTGACTATGGATATCACTTTCTTATTTGCAGTAATACCAAACCATTGGGGCATTGAAAGAATACGTGATATATTGAATGAAAAACAGATATTTAATAGCAGTAAAATTAATTTGATCTGTGAATTACTGGACATTATATTGGATAATAATGTTTTCACATTCAGTGAGAAACTCTATCTGCAGAAAGTTGGCGTAGCAATGGGCACGGCGTGCGCAAACAGCTACGCCAATTTAGTATTAGTAGCATGGGGAACATGAATTTTGTATTAAACAGTAATATGTATGCAGAAAAAATCTTATGGTGTACACGGTTTGTAGATTTTTTTTGTTGTGGGGGGGGGTACCACTGAAGAATTGCAATGCTTGTTAGATTATTTACATAGTACCACAGAATTCCTTAGATTCACATATAAATATTCCCATGAAATTATTGAATTTTTGGATGTCTCCGTTAGGAAGACACATTTAAATGAGATGGTCACAGAAATGTACAGGAAACCTACACGCAAAAACAGTATTTTACACAAGGCGAGTATGCATCCTGCACAGGTACATAAGAATGTCATAAAAGGACAGTTCATGAGAGCTAGTCGATTACACAACACTAATGAAGGCTTAAATGATACAGTTACAGCTTTAAAGAAGGAGTTTAAAGACAGAGGTTATAGTAACAGAGACATCAATAGTAGCATTAAGAATATGAACGGAAAATGAGCTAATAGATGTAAACCCTACTTCTCAGAAACAGTTGAAGAAAATAATGTACAAGATGGTAATAAAATGAAAGTTAGATTCCCAGTAACTTATTCAAGTGATATCAGGAGATTTTGTGGCATTATTGAAAAGAATTTTAATATTTTGCATTCAGTACCAGAGTTACATAATGTCTTAGAAGATAAACCTAAGTTTTTATTCATAAGTAAGAAATCCTTAAAAAGACAGCTCTGCTATAAATCAAGTTCCTTAAAACAAACCAGTATTATCACAAAGAATAGGGACCTTTCCCTGCAGAAACTGTATGGCCTGTAATTATTTATACAATAAATTTGTCTATAAACAACCCACTCTAGCCTTTACCATTGAGGTTAATTTGTATGCTGATTGTAAAACACGTCACCTAGTTTATTTTAGTTTCTGCACCAGATGCTCTGCATTCTATATAGGCAAAACTGATAGATGCCTTAAAGAACGTGTGCTTGAACATTTGAGAGACATAACAAATAAGAAAGATACTAGTGCTTTGGATAAACATGTACAGGCAGAAAATTCACAATGCATTTTTAACTTCATGGTGATAGAGATAAATAGTAAAAATAACAGAGGAGGGGACATTAAGAATAAAGTGGAAGAGGCAGAACAGAAATGGATCCTCCAACTCCAAACAGATAAACCCCCTGGGCTAAATAGTGCGGTCTCTCTAAAACCATTTTTGAAATCCAGACCTTTGAAACATTGAATATTTTTATTCCATCATTTTTAAAATGCAATGACATTTTTAACTAAAAAATATTTATAAGATATGTTATTTATATACATTGTTATTATATTATATATGCATTGTCTTTTGTCTTTAAATATGCTGTATGATGTCACAGAGCATTAGTTCTGTGATTGGATGCATTTGGTTTCTAAATTCACTGCTCTGATGTATGTTTTAATGAGTCTGAAGAAGCGATCAGTTGTTGGATCGCGAAAGCGCTTACTCTTGTTGTCCTAGTAAAGTTTTATTCTTGTGGAACCTGGAATTTGGAATGTGGAAGTTTGTTCAGCCGTGGTCAGCCTGTTTTATTTTATTTTCTACCAGTATGACCCTGACCCTGAGTAGCATCTTGCCCTCACCAAAAATGATCAGTTTTAACAATTGGCTAAGCTATTGGCGTCGTTCAAAGGGGATCCAGTGTCTGTCAGCCTATGACGACATGCTCGACAAACCACACTGCTTCGCCAGAGATGGCTTGCACCTGTCACCCCTAGGCTTTCGAATACTGGCCAAGGCTGTTGCCACCCCCATAGTGCCTTTTTTAGACAAGTCTCAAAAGAAAATCCACCTCCATAAACAACACTAGTAACCAGAAACTGAGAGTAATGCTACTCAATGCCAGAAGTCTAAACCTCAAAATGCATGCACTCGAGGCACTCCTTAGTATGGAGCAAATCGATATCTGTGCAGTAAAAGAAACCTGGTTCAAAGCTCCAGAGAGCATCCCAGCACTACCAGGCTACAACTCATACCATACCTTTCGGCCACAGAACCCGGACCGAAATACAAAAGGAAGGGGGTGTATCCATTTTCATAAAGGATACCCACACCTCCAGGTTAGTAGCACAGCACGAGGCCTTGGAGACCATCCATTTGCAACTAACAGTGAGCAAAACTGCTTTTCAGATCGTAGCTTGCTACAGATCACCTACCTTGTCTCAGGACCCCCACTCTGCATTCCTGAGAACATTGGAAAATATAAAGGTCCTACCTAACGCCATGATATTGGGAGATTTCAACTACCCAAACATTGACTGGGGTAACTACTCAAGTACAAACTCCTATGCTCAATGCTTCCTAGAGTTTATAAACTCAAACGCCCTGGAACAGTTGGTCACCACGCCCACAAGAGGTGACAACATATTGGACCTGATCATCACCAACATGGGGGATCAATGCTCCACACCAGAGGTAAACCCCTCGCTGGTAAGATCAGATCAAAAACTAATCACACTGGACATCCACATCCCGACCCCACCTCTAGTCAAGGAAACTACTGTGATAAACTTTTCAAAAGCCAACTTCACACTTCTCAAGACTGAGGTGGAAAGTTTCAAAGCCCCCTTGCTAAAGGATAATGCTGCCCAAACCGCAAAATCCTTTACAAATGCATTCTATGAGCATCTACAGGAATGCATGGATCGAGCCATCCCAAGTAAAACCAAGACTCACTCCTCCAAAAAGAGGAAACCAGTCTGGTGGTCCCCGGCTATAAATAAGCTATACAACAGAAGGAGGAAACTATTACATGATAGAGCAAAATCTCAAAAAGGGAAGGCATCACTGATCAATATTAGCAAGAAATTACTATCCCTCATAAAATCTTCCAAGACCAGTTTTGAAAGAAAAATTGCCAAAGACTCTAAAGATAACCACAAAGCCTTATTTAGCAATGTCAAAAATCTAGCTGGCAACTCTCAGATATGCTCTGAGTTAGTGCAAAATGGCAAAAAATACACTGAACCAACTGACATTGCCAACATCCTGGCTGACAGGTTCAGTGCAAACTTCACCCCCCCCCCCACCCCCAAAAGGGCCCATGTCCATCCCAGAAGAATGCAGAGCCACAGACATCTCAGACACGCAGGGAAAAACAGCCCTCTCCAAAGCTAAAAACACAGCATCAGTGGGACCGGATGCTATCCCAGGCTGCGTCTCACACGAGCTCCAAAAGGAACTAAACCCTCACCTAAATTCACTGTTCAAACTCAGCCTTACCACAGGCTATGTACCCGAAGAATGGCATACAGCAGCAGTCATCCCACTCCACAGAGGTGGTGCCACAACAGGACCTGGGAGCTATCGCCCTATAAGCCTGCAAAGCTATGGAGCGAATCATCATGGAACTCATAAACCGAGACATTGGGAACCTCCAGACACTGGACCCTACCCAATTTGGCTTTGTTAAAGGCAGATCTTGCCTCCTAAACCTAGTTGACTTCTTTGAAACGGTTACCAAGGCCATAGATGAAGGCAAGGTAGTCCACACAGCCTACCTGGACCTCACTAAGGCCTTCGACACCATTCCCCACTCTGGCATCATAGATAAGCTCACCAGCTTGAACATTAACCCCTATGTCAGTAGATGGGTTGCCAACTGGCTCACGGATAGAAACACACAGGGTCAGAGTTATGGGTGCCATGTCAGACTCTAAACCATTTACAAGTGGCGTCCCTCAGGGCTCGGTTCTGGGACCCCTCCTGTTCAGTATATACTTCTCTGAGGTACAGGCAAGCACGGGAGGACTATGGCTGACCAAGTTCGCAGATGACTGCAAATTGGGAGCCATAATTGACTCTCCAGCTGACACGGACATCCTCCAGAAAGGTCTTACAGATAACTGGTGTCACAGCCATGGCCTCAAGCTGAATGCCAAAAAATGTATAGTCATCCCCTTTGGGAAAAACAAAATGCCCACAAATTATTGCATAGGTGGTAATCCACTAAGTACATAAAATGTAATTAGGGACCTGGGGACCCAGGTAGATAGCAACCTCTCCTTAATCACATCACCAAAGTGGTTAGAAATTCCTTCTATATAGCCCACCTAATCACGAAAGGGTTCACCTCTAGATCAAGAGAGGTCATTGTGCCCCTCTACTCATCACTCATTAGGCCCATAATAGAGTACAATGCCCCATTTGGAATGTACCTTACTCGACACCTGCAACAGCTGGAAAGACCACAGAAGTACCTCACCAAGTGGATCATGGGCCTCAGAGATGCCCTATTCAGCTCGACTGAAGAAACTCCAGCTCTACTCGGTTGCTTACTGCCTGCTCAGAGGTGATCTCTGCCCGACGTATAAGATCATGTCTAACCCAGAATTAATGGACATGCTCCACCTCAAGAGAACCAAATCTCTTAGAGCCACACGCTCCAGTGAATTAAACCTCAGCACAACAATAAACAGGACATGCTGGAGGGATGGATTCCTGTCCCAGAGACTTCCCTCGCTCTGGAATAGAATCCCAGTTTTTGTTAGGCAGAGACCCTCACTGACTCTCCAAGAGAAATCTTGATGAGTGGATGGGAAGGGAGGTGAAAGCCAACACATTCTGGCTAGGTTTATAAATGCCCTTGGGCAGATAGCCTAGTACCTACCTATGAACCTATGTTAATGTCTCCCAGTATCAAATGTAGATAAACTGACTATCCCAGTTTAATCTGAGACCGGGTGCGTTCTACTTGTCAAGCTCTTTGGGTTAACCTCAGGCAGAAGCTGTGGTTAGGGTCCACATAAGTAAGGAAAGTGTATTTGTATGTATTTTTTTTTTCTTTTGCTGGTTGTGTTATGGGAGCTGTATTGACAACTGCTGCAACAAGGCATACTGTCACTGAGTGGTACATAGTGCTCCAACAAGGAGGTATGCAAGCCCAAGTGCAAAAATGGAAAAAAAAAAATCGAGCTAGAGATTGCAGGTAGTGGAAATTTCTGACAGTTTCCAAGAGAGATCCCTCACCGATTAGCTTATTGAATTTAAAACAAGCATCTTGTGAACGTAGAAGTTGATATCCATATGCATATGCGTTCGTTTTGCTTCCTGTAAGAAATTTCAAAGTTCACTGTTTCAACTTGCCATCTGCTGTAGATGTAGGTATTTTTAGTGTTATTTTGGAAGAATTGTAAGGAGTGAGTTGAATTTCTTCGGTGGAGAAATTGAAATTCCATTTGAGAAAATCTGCTTCACTCAACACAGCATTGTCATCCATTTTGTCAGAGTGGTCAGCTGTGATACTTTTAAGCTGGGCAGATAAGTTCCTCATTAGGGAATCACCTTCCACGCATTTATTTCATGATTTATTTTAAGGCATTTCTGCAACTTTACTTGACTCTCGTAAATTTTAAGCCCGAGCTAAAATAATTTTCCTTTGACTGATCTGAGTTAATTCCTGTGTATATATTTTCTTCGAAAACTAGCTGTATTTTACCTCAGAACTTTTTGTGGGGCTTATACTTGAGCAAGGGTGATCTTGTTAATTTATTTTTTTATAGATAAGTTACTTTTCTGTCAGAAAGCTTGACTGACTCGTCTCAGGCTATTTTTGGCTGAGTTGGTCCTAAGCCCCAGTGGGGAATTCTCTGTCTTTCTGGGGGAATTTGAGTGAACTTTTTGATTAAAAGTGTACTTATTATACATGACTTTATTGTAAGGGGTTAGGTCAAGTGTGTTTGGTGCTTGTTACTAAAACTGTTTACCTCAGTTGCTACCTCAGCAGGTTTTGACTGACTCTTGGCTGCACTGTCCACCTGAGAGACTCCAGGTTCAACAAGGACAAGGACCAGGGTCTCCCTCTAACACTCACGCTTTCTCCATTTCACTAAAGAAAAAAACTTGCCCAGGAGACTTCAGTCTAAAAGCTGTCTTTCTTCTTGCCTCATTTGGTAATGGGTGAGACTGTTGTGGCTATCATTTGTTACTCAGAATGTTCATCTTTTCTCCTGGCTTCTTTGGTATTGCTACTTGGATTGCCTCTATGGATGGGAACTCAGGCATATCCTCTGTGGCTGTACAGTAGCCTTTGGTAGGGAAGGGAGAACTACTTTTGCAATGGTACCAGGGAATGCTCCTTTGCTAAACTGCACTGAGTAGCCTTTTCCTTGGCTTAGGATCCATTCATCCAGCCACTCTCTTCCTGTGTAATCTCCTAGAAAAAGGCACAACTCCAGGCATTTTCCTAGTCTTAGACAAATAACTGTCTGGATTTGGCAAAAGAATTGTTGAGGGCATTTCAGTCCCTAGGTGGTTATGCTCATCAGAAGAGGACAAAAACTATTTATTCCCTATCAGATTCTGATTCCCAGTCTGAGAGACAGAATTTGGACTGGGACTATTTCTCATATTCCATCACTACAAGATGGAGATTCAGATTCTAGAGTGTTATTTCTCTGATTCTCTTTTTGAAATATGGACCATTTCAAATACTGTTAGCAGTATGAGTGACTTTTTGGTGATAGCGTAAGATATACCTTAATCTTAGCAAAGGTGTCATGATTTATTATAGGTGGATTTTCCTTCAACCTGCATGTGTCCCTTCTGTTCCGCATGCTGTAGAGGATACATTTTTGATAACTTGCACTCTTCCTGACAGTCAGCCATTTGTCCCCAAAAAGTCTGAGATTTATAAAGTGCCATAGTCATTTGAATTTATTATTTATAATTCCAGGTCAGATCTGCAGTACTTTCATTGTCAAAGTTAGGGTCTCCCCAGCTTCTTTCAGCTGCCAGTCTTACCCCTTCTGACAAACTGGGAAAGGTTTGGATAAATTCGGTAAAAGTTTATTCTTTCTCATTTCTTTTAGAATTATGAATTAAGTGCATTTGTATAAAGTTTCTATTGCTTCCAGTGATTATTTGCCAATTTCTCTCTCCTTTAGATAGTAAAACCCCTTTGTCATAGGTAATAAAACATTGTTTGAAATGTGCTTGACACACTGCCAATATTTTTGGGGCTTTTGCCATTAGCTCTCCTTTGAGAATATTAAGCTTGATTACCAAAGATCATTCTCGTGGACCTGCCTTTGTTCCATACGAGTGGTTCTCCCCAGGTCAGTTACTACAAGCTTCCTCACAGAATAGACTCTCTCACACAGGAAAAGGGGATGTCGATATAACCAAATGTTCAACGTTGTAAGTGAACTGCTTAGATAGAATTTTAATACTGTTTTTAGGTACCTTTTTCTGAGTATGTGTAGCAGATATTAAAAGAGTCAAAAAGTCTGCTGACAGAAAATCGGTGTATGGCTAAAATGTAAAAGAATTTCTACTTTATTCAATAAATGAACTCAAATCCTTTTGAGTCAGATTCCTGTAGTTTTTCAGTACTTGTGCGAGTTATCCTTCTCTGACTTTTCTTTCAAGATTCATGGCCATTTCTGCTTGTCTGCCCATGCCCCCCCCCCCACACACACACACACACACACGCGCGCGCACGGCATTTGCTCGAGATCTTAGTACTGTTTAGTAAAACGTGCCATTTCCTTTTGAACCAGCTCACAGGGGTGATTTGAAGTTCTTACCTTGGAAATCAGTCTTATTTATTGCTTTGACTTCTGCAAGAAGATTATCTGAGTTAAGTGCTTATGGTGAATCATCCCTATTGTTTATTTCACAAAGGTAGGAGACTTTTGATAACCTTGGGCATAAAGGAAGGATTTATTTCAGAGTTTACCCTGGCTATTCATCTTCCTGTTTTTCTTTCCAGAGCTTAAAAATTGGTGAAAGAATTATCTTCATACTCTGGATATCCATAGGCAACTCTGGTACTATGTTGACAGAATAAAATCTTTCAGGGTGTCCCATCAACTGTTTGCCTCTTGAGAAAGCAAGAAAAAATGACAACCAGTGTCTTTGCAGACAGGGTTGTCCCAGGTGATTATTTTTTGTTGTCTGGAGCCACCCAAACTTCTGTGCTTTTTTGGAAAAGGAAGGACTCCAAAAACATTAAACTGCACACTCCAAGGCAGTAACTGAATCTCCGATGATTTCATGGCACAGCCCACCACAAATCACCAGTAAGTTTAGCGCTTTCATTTTGTGCATGCGTACTTTTTCAGAACTCAAGAAGTTCCTATGCACAGAACGAAAGCACTAAACTTTACTGGTGTTTGTGGTGGACTATGTCATTAAATCGTCCGGAGATTCTTGGAGTGTGGCCATTTATACTAGAGACAGCAACTTGGTCTTATGTGCACACTTGTAGCAAGTGCTACAAACTAGATTCCTTGTCTAGGTCTAGAGCAAGCACTTTGCTAGGGCAGTCCTCCAAGGGATCCTTGACACTGATCCAGCTTCCTTCTTCCTTATTCGTTAAGCTGCGGCATTCATCCCGTATTGCTTAATGCTAGTGCAACAATGATATAATGATGAACAAAGTACAATTATGTGAGAACTTCATAGATTTTTGAGTAGATAACTGCTGCAGCAGCTGCTCCCTCATCCACTGTTATTTTTTTCCAAGATGTGGGATGTTATTTTTGTGTTCTCATCTAGAAGGGCTTTAGCCTCACTATCTTCTAAAGCAAAAAAGTGGTGAAGTGTTTGGAACCTCAGCCATTGATTTTCCCCTACATCTGTCATGCTTGCCAGTAGTTAGGGCATGTGCAAAGAGCTCTAAAGCTTTGGAAAGCTGGCTGGCTAGGTCCGATCCATGGCAGGACATCCCAGATTGCTTAAGACCACTGCAGCAGTGATCTGTTCAAACATATGCTGTTATGGTAAGTATACTTACACAACTGTACTTCACAAATTTGACAACTCTGCTATGTGAAAATATGCAGAGTGCAGGTACAGTTATGCTTTTCTGTTTCAGTGACTAATACTTTCCTTGATTGCAGAAATATTTGTCACTATTACACTGCATGCAATGACGCTGACAAATTCTTGTACAATGTAGAATTAATTTACTGACTGAGTGTGAAAGAAAGGGATTAACTTACATGCAGAAGGATGACCAACAGTTCTTTTGAACTTAAGGAATACTATAAATGGTGGAATGTTTTTTTAATTAATTTTTATTTTGTTTGTTTAGGGTGCTGATGGGACTGACCATGGAACAGAGACCGAAGAGAGCATGGGAGGTGGAGAAACTAACCAAAGAGCAGCTGACTCTCAAAGCACTGGTAAGCAATCTGTGTGTTTTATAAAACAGATGATCTTTTCAGCTGGAAACCATCTAACATAACTTTAGAGACCCTGTGCAGTGACTTTTGGGATTTTCGTGTTAATACCCCAGATGTTCTTCCTTAGTTTAGAGTTGCAGTATTCAGATCCTGATGGATTATTTTGCCAAGGTAACATGTTGTCCAGCCCATATGCCAAAGCCTTCCATATGGTCATAAGTTCAGCATATGATGTTTGTACATAAAGTCCTCAGACTATCTTGCTGTTAGTCCAGATGCCAGTATTGTACCATTTGGTCTGTTTTTCACATTGTTCTTGGCTTTATCTCTGCTTTTGCTTACTCAGACAAGTGCCCTGTTGGGGAACATTCCTTTTATTAGTGTCTTTTTGATTAAGACTTGTTAGATGTTAGCAAAGAGAGAGGTATGTGATGGCAGTAGGCAGATTCCTTATAAGTTCTTAGCCTCCCAGTGATTATTTTGTCTTGGAGTTGAACACTTATAAATGCTGTCAGATTTGTCAATAGTTTGTTCCAAAAACCCTATCGACCCAGTTTTCTTTACTAAATACTTACTTAGAAACTCAATGCCTTAAGCACCTTGCCCAATACAAAATGGGAGAGCCTTGCCCTTTGATGTCCCTCTGGTAGCATAAAAATTCAAAAGGTGTAGGCCTTAACCATTGGTCGTCCAGTCAGTTTTGGACATATGCATTGAGGTGTTGCAGGAACCCATGGTATATCCGATTTCCCTTGCACTTGCATCCATAACCCTGCTGGAAGCATGTGTAACGACTGACTTGCATGTCCTAATGAGCCTGTTCATACCAATACAGTTGAGAAAGGGGATCCAAGTTTGATTATTTCAGAGGGACTGGCGGGCATACCTCAAATCCTAGTCAGAGACCACATGCTTGAGTCTGGATTGTGAGGTCTACCAGGGTTCTAAACCACCATGCTTTGTGAAGGCAGATGCCGCCCCCAAGAAAAAGAAGCTGAAGACACTTTCTCCTACTCAGATGTCTCAAGAAAAGCAATGAATGGAATTTCTCACAGGGCCTATACAAGGCTATTTTTTTTTTCTGAAGCCTCCTTAATTTCATTCTTTCTTCCTCTTCCCATCCCCTTTCAGAATAGACGGTATGAGTTATCCACTTCTGAGGAGGAATCTGATTCAGGTGAACATTCTTTAGCTTATTCAAGTCCACTCTCCAGGTCAGATTGCTTCCGATAATGAGGAGACTTTTCTTCAGCAGAAGAGTCGGAGGATAATTTAATTTGGGGAAAACATTACAAAAATGATGCAACCACGTTTTGAATGGGAATCCTGACAAGTTTCTGATGTGCAGAAAGGTACTATAACTTATTAGAGGTAGCTCTTATTCCCTCCTCTGTCCCTATAGTCTTGGAGGCTTTCCTAAATGCATTTGCATCCACTTCTACATCTTCTAATTCACAGTTTTCAGCCCCTAAGAAGCCTGATAGGTTTTATAATGTGCCAGAGGACCTTAAAATTCTCTCCAAAAATTATTTGGCTAATCCTTGTTTTTTTTTCTGTGTAATGTTTAACCTTCAGATGGAGATAGTAGGACCATTAACAAATGTGGCAAAAAGGTTGGCACTTCTGCTCTCTGGCATTCAGTTTTTTTAAATTTAGACCCAAATGACTGAGTACTATTTGTCAGTATTGGGGGCATTGTACAAAACTTTGGCTAACTTAGGGTTTCTGAAAATAAGCAGTAAGCTATTTCTATGCCTGGTCAGGCTACTAGGGGAGAAAGGCATACTATAAAATGTACTTATGCAGTGGAGGCTTCTTTAGGTGCAGCTGTTGCTGGGATCAGTTATCAGGAGATTTGCTTGGGTTTTTTCACAGTCTGTCCCAAAGGATATTAAAGCCAAGCGTTCAGGGATCTCCTTTTTTGACCATCTGCAGCAGAACTTTAAGTATTTTCAAGAGAGACGAAAAACCATGTAAGATTTTAAGCAGATTTTCCTCACTTCAGTTCCTAAGTATCAGAAGATTTACCTGGCTAAGTGCAATTCCTTTTCCTGTAGTGATCAAAAATCTGTGCAGGAGGGCAGAATGCTGCCAACGAAAAGATTTCAAGGCAAGCCTACAGTAGACACCAAGTCTAGAAAGCCTTTTCCAGACAAGTCAGCCTGAGTATCTCTTCCTCTATCCATTTCTCTTTGTTAGAAAAGGCTAACCACATCTCTTCCAGCTTGGGAATTCATTACTTCAGAAAAGTAGGTCCTGTCTGTCTTTCAGCATAGTTACAAGATGATTCGAAAAGAAATACTCTCTGTCTATGAGATTCTTTCCCTCCTTCCAACCAAGTACATCTCCTCCCTCTTATTTTACAAGTTCTTCTTAACCAATATACCGTACAATCTGTTCCCTGTCAAGATCTAGGGAAAGGGTTTTATTCCAGACTTTTTGTGGTCCCTAGAAAAGGAGGAGCTTGGAAGACCATTTTTAGAATTATTACCCAGTACCTTTCTTGAAGGTTCCTTCTTTCAAAATGCACTTTTGAAAATCCTTCCATTCATCTTGTTCCTGTCTTTTCTGGTTTCCTTGCATACATTCCCATTCACCCCCCACTTAAAGAAAATTCTTCTGGTTCTCTGCTTGTTCATCACACTTTCAGTTCTCTGCTTTGGCCTTTAGTTTATCTGACTTTTGTAGAACTCTGTGTATCCAAATATTTCCCATACATGGAAGTCCTTACCCAGGCCACCTATTTGGGAAACTCTGCTTAATCCATCTCAACTCCACTATTTCACTTCTAAATAGTCACCATTAATCTGTAAAAGTCTGCTTTGACTCCCACCAGGATCTAGATTGTCGATTGGACACCCACTGCACAGTAGTATTCTTCCCACAAGAAAACATTCAGATTCTCTCCATGTACTTCTAGTCTGTTCTTCCTATTCAGATCTCGACTGCAAGGTAAATATTAAGGGTACTGGGGTACATGTTGGCAAAAAGAACCATAGGATTGGTTGTTAAGTTTCACATGAGAAAGATCCAATGGTACCTGAAATCTTTCTCATCTCAACATTGTCACCCATTGGATTCTCCGATCCCCCATCTTCCTTTTCTGATGATATACAGTAGTGGATTTCTCGGGTCCAGCTGTGAATCCAAGGTCCTTCAAACCAACTATTCCCAGTCAAGCACCTCATACAGATATTTCAGATATAGCTTGGAAGGCATGGGCAGGGTCAGTGGACTCTCAAACAGGCATGGGCAGGGTCAGTGGACTCTCAAACAAAGGAGAGACCATGTCTGTGTAAGAGATGAGGGCCCTCATTTAAGCTCTACAAGTTCTCTTTCTCACGTGGAATTCAGGACCCCTCAGGATTTTCACAGACAGCACTACAGTTATGTTATATCAACAGGTGGGACGCAAGGGCGCAAAGTCCTGCCAGTGGTGTGGACTGGCTCGTTTGCCTTGGGACCAAGCTATAAAAGCATATCTGTCCCTACATGCAGTTTACATTCCATCTGAGGACAATGCTGTGGATTATCTAAGCACATTATTGGAAGACCCTCACAGATGGATGCTAAACAGAGAGGTCTTTCTGGACATAGTTCACAAATGGGATATTTTCAAATAGACCACCTAGCCTCCTTGTCCCCAGGCCTGGAGGACAGATGCTGTGTCTTTTTGTTGGGATGGCAAGTTCCCTTATGCCTTCCCTCCACTTTCCTTAATACCAAAGTTTCTGTTGAAGATTGAAAGGGGCAAACATATTTCTGGTGACTCCCTTTTGGCACAGGCAGAACTGGTTTCCCCTTCATCATATGGCCAGGCATCATTACAAATTAACATTTAAAAAGTGGCCTTGTTCACATAGAAAAAAAGGGCTTTCTGCTTGATACCAACTTTCAGGTTCTCAACCTGACATTGTGGGTGATAGTTGTAATCCCTTTCAGTCACCATTTTGAGGATGTACCCCACATTCTTCCAGAGGTGAGAGAACCTACCACTAGAAGGTCTTAATTCCCCAAATGGAAAAGATTTTCTGTTTGTGTTGTAAAAAGAATCTAAATCCCATCCTGATGGGGATTCCCACTATTCTGTCTTGTGTGAATGCCTTAAAGCTGGTTTAGCATATGCCTCTGTCGAGGCATCCTCCACTGCCATTTCTGCATGTATGCCTGTTAATCCTTTCCTGCTTTCCATAGCTAAGTCAGGCAGTTTTTGAAAGGCGTCTTTCACTTGATTCCACCTAGACGGACTGTTCCCCATCCCTGGGATGTTAATTTTGTTATGGAAATGCTTACTTTGCTGTAACACCCAGGGTTTATGAGCTCTTATGGCCTCACCTCCTGTCCTTATTTTTCCTTAAGGGTGTGGTGTCTGAGGGTTAACCCTTCCTTCATGCCCAGTGTAGTTAGTCATCTCTCAATCAGGCTATTAATTTGCCTACTTTCTTTCCAGGCGCTCACAGGAAGGGTGAAAGACTCTTGCAGTCATTGGATGTGCACAGACAGTTGAGATTCTCTTAGGATAAGACTAAAGACATTAGAAAGATGGACTTTTTCCTTCCAGGAAGTGGTGTCCATACAGACAATTGCTAATTTTACTTCTAAATCCATTTCCTTTTTTTCATTCGTATGGTAAGTCATTATCTGTTAAAGCTGTCTCCACTGGAGCAATTTCTTCTTCTGGTATCTTCAAGGGAATTGATTCCAGGGCTATTCTGGAAGGAGCCACATGGTCATCTGTTCACACTTTTATAAAATACTATAGAGCAGATACTTTCTCTTAGTCTAGAACTTCCTTTGCTAGTTCTGTTTTAGGAGTAGTAGTCAGCTTCGTTGTCTCTGGTTTATCCATGCTTTCTAAGTGATGAACTTTGGAAATCATCCATCAGTATTGGATTAGTATAACAATGGGTCTAAGGAAGTAACAAAAACAATGCTGTTAACAAGATTATGAAGAAAAGTGCAATCATGTAAGAACTTAACCATAACAGTAACTGCCCTACTGACCAGTGTTGTATTCATAGGATCATAGGTTCATAGGTTTTTACTAGGCTATCAGCCCTAGGACCTATACAAGCCTAGCCATAACAATTCCCTGGCTATTTCTTCCCACATTATTTACTTTCCTGGACCCCTGTCAAGCAGGGCGACTGACGTGATCCCTGGGATGAATTTCCTTTCTCCCATCCAATCATCAAGGTTCCCCTTGAAGAGGTCCAGAGGCACTCTGCTTGACATGTATGGGCAATCTATTCCAGAGTCTGGGGAGTCTCTGGGTCAGGAACCTATCCCTCCAGCATGTTTTGTTTATTGTGATGACAAGGTTTAGATCCCTGGAGCGTGTAGCTCTGAGGGATTGGGATTTCTTTAAGTGTAGCATGTCCAACAGCTCTGGGTTTGACATGGCCTTGTATGTTAAGCAGAGATCGCCTCTGAGTAGACGATATGCTTCAGAGTATAGCTGGAGTTTTTTAAGGCGGTCAGCGTAGGGCATCTGCTTTAGGCCTGTGATTCTTTTAGTGAGGTATTTCTGAGGCCTTTCTAGTTGTTGCAGATGTCTTGAGAGGTACATACCAAATGGGGTGTTGTATTCTATAATGGGTCTAATGAGGGATGAGTACAGTGGGACAATGACCTCCTCCTTTTTTCTGGATGAAAAGCCCTTCGTGATGAGGTGTGCCACATAGAAGGATTTCCTGACTGTTGTGGCAATGTGGTTATCGAAGGTGAGACCACTGTCCACCTGTGTCCCTAAGTCTCTTATCACACTTTCTGTGTTTAGTGTACTGCCACCTATATGGTAATTCATGGATACATGTTTTTTCCCAAAGGGGATAACAATACATTTCTTGGCATTGAGCTTGAGCCCATGGCTCTGGCACCAAGCATCTGTTTCTGTAAGGCCCTTTTGTAGAGTATCCACATCATTTGGGATTCAATAATGGCTCCCAGTTTGCAGTCATCTGCAAACTTTGTTAGCCAGAGTCCCTTAGTGTTGACCTGTACTTCAGAGAAGTAGATGCCAAACAAGAGCGGCCCCAGGACTGAACCCTGAGGTACTCCACTTGTCACTTGTCTGGAGCTGGATTTGGATTCGGCTACTTTTACAGTGTGGGTTCTATCAGTAAGCCATTTAGCAACCCATTGGGTGACATAGGGATTAATGCCCAACTTAGTAAGTTTATCTATGATTCCAGAGTGGGGGATGGTGTCAAAGGCCTTGGCAAGGTCTAGATAGGCTGTGTGGACCACCTTACCCTTATCCATGACTCTGGAGACTGATTCAAAGAAGTCAATCAGGTTCAGGAGACAAAATCGGCCCTTCACAAACCCAAACTGGGTGGGGTCCAGTGTTTTAAGGTTGCCAATGTCTTTGTTTATAAGTTCCATGATAATACGCTCCATGGCCTTGCAGATAAGGCTTGTCAGACTGATGGGACGGTAGTTTCCGGGATCCAAGGTGGATCCCCCCTTGTGGATTGGGATAACTGTAGCTCTGCGCCACTCAGTGGGCACGAAACCTGAGGTGAGGCTATGATTAAACATGACACTTAGGTGAGGTGCCAGTTGATATTGTAGTTCATGTATGTATTCCACCCTCCTTTTTACATTTTGTTGCTTGTGTGTTTATCTCTTTTGTTCTGAGTGGACTGAGGTAGGGCTAGTTTGTAGCTGACCCTATTTTGGTTATTTTTTCCTTGGTGTCTTCTGGTCTCTTGGCTCAGTCTGAGGAGCCTACTCTTCTACCTTTATGGCCATGGGCTTAGGTCATACTCTAGATGTATGACCATATAGAAGGTTTTGGCCCTGGTATGCTGGCCCGGATGTCAGGTTACTTCAGTGAGATAACCCATTAGTATTGGAATACTGCAATAGTAAACAGTAGGACATCTACTGTTATGGTAAGTTCTTGCACAGCTGTACTTTCAGCATAGTTATTTTAATTTCCATCTTCCATGTGCAAGCATGTATGCCTTGTCTTTTTGTATTTGTGATAGGTTCATAGGTTCATACTAGGCTAATCTGCCCTAGGGCATTTATAAGCCTAGCCAGAGTTGTGTGGCTTTCACCACCCCTTAGGTTGAAGAATACTATACCCATTAGTTTGCCGTGCCTCTGTCCAGCAGTGAAACAGAGATGATCCCCGGGGTAAACCTACGATCTCCCATCCACTGGTCAAGATTCCTCTTGAACAGAGCCAGCGAGGTGCTCTGTCTCACATGGACTGGGATTCTGTTCCACAGCATAGGGAGTCTCTGGGTGATGAATCTGTCCCTCCAGCACGTCCTATTTATATCCGTGTTGAGGTTTAACTCTCTTGCTCTTGTGGCTCTGGTGGATTTGGATTTTTTGAGGTGGAGCAAGTCCATTAATTCCGGGTTGGACATGGCCTTGTATGTCAGGCACAGGTCACCTCTGAGCAGACGGTATGCAACTGAATAGAGCTGGAGTTTCTTCAGTCGGGCAGCATATGGCATATTTTTGAGCCCCTTTATCCTTTTGGTGAGGAACTTTTGGGATCTTTCCAATTGCTGCAGGTGTCGGGTAAGATACATTCCGAATGGGGCATTGTACTCAATCATTGGTCTGATAAGTGAAGAGTACAGGGGAACAATGACCTCCCTTGATCTGGATGTGAATCCCTTCATAATCAGGTGGGCAATGTAGAAGGTCCTCCTAACCACTTTGGCAATGTGAGTGTCAAAAGAAAGGTTACTGTCAACTTGGGTCCCCAGGTCCCTGATAACCTCTTCTGTGCTTAATGGATTGCCACCTATGTGGTAACTTGGGGTTACCTTGTTTTACCAAAGGGTATGACTATACATTTTTGGCGTTTAGCTTAAGGCCATGGCTCTGGCACCAGTTATCCGTTTCTATGAGACCTCTCTGAAGGATATCTGTGTCTGATGGATTTTCAACTATGGCCCAGTTTGCAGTCATCTGCAAACTTTGTCAGACACAATCCTCCTATGTTTGCCTGCACTTCTGAAAAGTAGATGCCGAACAAGAGGGGCCCAGGACTGAGCCCTGTGGGACACCGCTTGTGACCGCTTGAGTCTGACATGGCACCAGCAACTCTAACCCTGTGGGTTCTGTCCTTGAGCCAGTTTGCAACCCATCTTGTGACATATGGGTTTACATTTAAGCTGGTGAGCTTTTCTATGATACCCGAGTGGGGTATTGTGTCGAAAGCTTTTGCAAGGTCAAGGTAGGCTGTGTGAACTGCCTTACCCTCATCAATGGCCTTGGTGACTGTTTCAAAAAAGTCGACCAAGTTCAAGAGGCATGATCTGCCCTTGACAAAGCCGAATTGGGTAGGATCCAATGTCTGTAGGTCCCCTATGTCTTCATTTATGAGTTCCATTATGATCCTCTCCATAGCTTTGCAGACCAGGCTTGTTAAGCTTATGGGGCGGTAATTACCAGGGTCTGTAGAAGCACCGCCTTTGTGGAGTGGGACCACAGTTGCCGTACGCCACTCTTTGGGTATGTATCCTGTGGTAAGGCTAAGATTAAACAGCAGCCTTATGTGTGGGTTTAGTTCCTCATTGAGTTCGTGTAGCACACAGCTGGGGACACCATCCGGTCCCATTGATGCTGTGTTTTTAGCTTTAGAGAGAGCAGCTCTCACCTGGGCATTTGAGATGATTGGGAGGCTACACTCTGCTGGGATAGATATTTCTCCTTTTGGGGGGGAGGAAGGGGAGAAATTTTCACTGAACCTGTCTGCCAGTATGTTTGCAATGTCTGTGGGTTCAGTGATTTTTGTATCATTTTGGACTAATTCTGAGCATATCTGGGAGTTTCCACCCAGATTACTAACATAGCTAAAAAAGGCCATATGATTGTCTTTTGAGTCCTTGGGGATTTTTCTCTCAAAGTTGGCCTTGGATGATTTTATGAGTGATCGTAGTTTTTTACTAGTATTGATCAGAGATGTCTTCCCTTTTAGGGATTTTGCTCTATCTTGTAGTAGCTTTCTCCTCTTGTTGTAAAGTTTGTTTATGGCTGGGGTCCACCAGATCGGGCGCTTGCCTTTGGTGGAAAGGGTCTTGATTTTATTTGGGATTGCTTGATCCATGCAATCCTGGAGGTGCTCGTAGAAAGCATTTGTAAGGGATTCAGCAGCGTGGGTTGTGGTTTCCAATGGCTCAGGGGCCTTGAAAGGATACCACACCAGTCTTAAGAAGTGTGAAGTTGGCTTTTGAGAAGTTCTTCACTGTGGTCTTTTTTGTTGGGGGTGGGGGCGGGATGTGGATCTCCAGTGAGATTAGTTTATGGTCTGATCTCACCAATGAGGGATATACTTCTAGTGTGGAGCATTTTGTACCCATGTTTGTGATGATCAGGTCTAGTATATTTTCACCTCTTGTGGGAATGGTGGCAAGTTGTTCCATAGCATTTGAGTTTATGAACTCCAGGAACCTTTGGGCTAGGGTATTGGGGCTTGAGTAATGTTCCCAGTCTATGTGTGGGTAGTTGAAGTCACCCAATATGATGGTGTTTGGAGAGACATTTATACTCTCCAGTGTCTTCAGGAAGGCTGTGTGGGGTTCCTGAGTTTGAGAGGGTGGCCTGTAACATGCTTCAAACTGTAGAGCAGTTTTGCCTATGGTTAATTGCACCTGAATGGTCTCTGATGCTTCATGAGTTGCCACCAGCCTGGAGGTGTGGGTATCCTTGATGAATATGGATACACCCCCTCCTTTTGTGGTACGGTCTGGGTTTTGGGTCCGGAACGCATGATACGAGGTAAAACCTGATAGTGCCGGGATGCTCTCAGGAGCCTTGAACCAGGTTTCAGTCACAGCACAGACATCGATGTTCTCCATACTGAGGAGGGCTTCGAGGGCGTGCATCTTGAGATTTAGACTTCTGGCATTGAGCAGCATTACCCTTAGTTTTTTTCCATTATTGTTTTCTAGGGCGGTGGGTTTAGAATTTGAGCCTTGTCTAAAAGGCACTATGGGGTGGCAAGAGCCTTTGCCAATATCCGGAAACCCAGGGTGACAGGTGCAAGCCGCCCCTTGAAGCAGCGTGGCTTGTCAAGCATGTCATTCCAGGCAGACAGACATTGGATCCCCTTAGAATGACACCAGAAATTAAGCCAATTATTAAAACTGATCATTTTGTCTCTGTATTGTGGCATCATTCTTGGTGAAGGTAGGATACTGGTCAGGGTCATACCAGCCTGGGCTACATAATCTGAGTGCTCCTTTATGTCTCTTTTCATGTAGTCCAGGGAGGTACGTCTCAGGTCATTCACACCGGCATGGACAATGACTGAGTCATACTTGTACTTGCTGTGGAGTGACCTGAGTGCTTGTGTTATGACAAGCTTATTAATGATATCTCTCTCAGACCTGTGGTGGGCTATCCAAAGACAGTGCTGCTGCACTCTGGTATTTGGAGTGTGTACAAATTCCATTTGGACCACTTCCACCACTCGCTTTTACATAGTTTGTTGTAGATTTTTTTACTTTGTTGCTAACCAGACAGGTTTAGCAATGTCTGCCCAGACGGTGCTGCTCAAGCTGTCTTACTTTATACGTGAGCTGAGATAGGCTATTCTGAATGCTGTCTTTCTGAATGCTGTCCTTCATTATGAAGTTTTTTTTGAGCAGGCTTCCCAGAATCTTGAGGATGCCCTAAAAAACGGGCATTGCTGACTGTTAATAAGCCATTGTATTACCCCCAAGTTTTCCTTTTCTTTGAAGTGAGCACATTTCTCCAAGAGAAGGCTGTTCAGCTGGTCGCTTCCTTAGAAAATCAGCTTTTCCAGTTCTGCACAAGCCACCTGTTCTGAAGTGTTTGGGCAGCGGACATTGCACAGTTCAGAATAGCTGGTTCTTTTAAACTTACTCCAACTCCTGTTTTGCTCAGTGTGTTAGAGTTGAGAAGGGGAGACCCAGAATAATTCTGGTGATCCTATGTTGGTCCAGACAACACTGGTTCTCCAAGTTAGTAGGTCATCCAGCCTCTTCCCCCTCTCCTGACCATAGATCTGCTTACACAAAGTCCATTACCTTGATATATCTGAACTTAGAGTTTTCAGCTGACAGCCCACAGTCATTTCCTGAGTTGAGGGCATTCTTCTGAGCTCTTTAGATCTTGCATATCTGGAAGCTGGGTGCACGTCATGTATTCCAACAGTACAACATTCATGTGGTAAACTAACAAGCAAGCAGGTATTGGATCTTGCCAACTATGAAGAACAGAGCAGAGAACCTTGCCAGCTAGAAAAGCATACCTCAACTTGCCCTATACATCCCATCACTGCACATAGTGTTGGCAGACGCATTAAGCAGAGCCTTGCATGACCCTCACGAATGTACCCTGAACAGGCAAGTCTTGGACATCTTCCATCACTGGGGACATCTTGGATCTGTTTGCTTCTGAGCTGAACAGACAACTTCCTCTCTTTTGCATCAAGAACCCTTGCCTCTATTTGGAAGACAGGTGTTTTTCTATTTCAGTGGACAGGGAAGTTCTTGTATGCTTTTTCAGCCCACTATCTCTCCTCCCAAGAATCTTCTAAAGATTCAAAAAGGTAAAAACAGAACTCTTAGTAATCATTCCTTTTTAGCCAAAGCAGTATTGGTTCCCTCTCATTTTCCTCTAGCCAAGCGCAAATACTGCAAACAGATAAACAAGACCTACGTTACCACTCAACAGAAAGGATCAATGTTAAGTTGTCTATCTCGCCTTCATTCTTGCTGGATGGGTTCGGAGCCGACCTCGGCTCCGACTCGGCCACTCTAAAAGCTCGAGAGTTGGTTCCACCGGCTCGAGGCTGCCCCTATATCCCACAATGCTAGGCGTGAATTACCTCAGATCTCGTTTGCTGCTACAGCGATCGAGGTGTTTTTCTACCGGCTCCAGGTTAGTTAAAATTAGATTAGTTTAATAACTTTAGACTTTAACTTAGTTTATTCCCTTAGTGTAGTGGATATTATCCCTTCTACCGTTTTTCCAGCCCCTTTTTTCTCAAGAACTTATAAGTTCTTTCCCTAGGCCTTCAGGCCCTTCCTCCCTCCCTAGGGTGTGTATGTGTTTTGGTTAGGAATATTTAACTTAACTTACCTTTCAGAAGTTTTGTTTAAATAATTCTACTTTGATTTTCTAACAGTGTAATCTGTGTGTGTGTGTTACTGTGTGTGATTACACTTCGGTTCCTTGAATATGTCCAAGGATTCAAAGGTCTCAGGCTTCAAGAAGTGTGACTCGTGCTGTCAGAAAATGTCTCTGACAGACGGTCACACTTCTTGTGTGTACTGCCTGGGACCTTTACACCTGCAGGACTCTTGTGCTGTATGCCATGGCTTCAGCCCTAGAGTCCTGCAGGAAAGAAGAAACAAACTCATATTAAGGGGTTTGCTTAAGCCTGAAGGTTCCCTTTCTGCTACATCGGGAAAACCTTCTAAGGCTTCCAAGACCTCTGCTCCAGCTTCAGAGTCGAGGCATAAGGCTTCGAAGCCTGCTGCTTCATCGGCTCCGGCTGGAGCCGATGAGTCTTTGACTACAGTATCTGTGGTTCCCTCGGCTCCGGCCGGAGCCGAGGCATTAGAGATTCCTGTGTCGGCTCCGATCAGACCATCGGAGCCGACATCTAGAAAGAGATCGAGGTCACCGTCCCTTGGCTCCGTTCATTCGGCTCCAGCGTCTCCATTGCTGTCTGAACGGAGCCACAGATCTCACTCCTCCAGGTCATCGAGGCTCTCCGATCACGACCTCCAGAGGGTAGTGAGTCGACTTTTAAAGTCCGAGGCACTTGCCCAAATGCTCCAGAGCCCGACTCATCAGTCGATGCCTCAACTTATTCCTATAAATATTCCTCCTCCGACTCCTTTGAGTTAGGAGCCGGGGCGTCTCGGGACCGGGACTGTGGTAGCGTCAGAGCCGATACAATTGTCTTCGGCTCCGTCGTCGGCTCCGATTTCTTCTTTTGAAGAATCTTGGCGCCGGGCTTCCTCGCTCGAGGGGGTGAGTGGCATCGGACCTTTGTCCGACCCCCCTCTCCCTCTCGGTGCTTCGGCGCTGGTGAGTTCGGCTCTGACATCGGCCTCGGAGCCATCTCTGTCGGTGCCGAGGGAGGTTCTCAGCTTCTCGGAGCGGGGACCTCTGGCTCTGCCAGACAGGGGTGCGTTCGAGGTCATGCGGAGTGTGCTGGAACCTTGTCCGACTCCACAGTCGGCTCCGTCCGCCCTTCCCTCTTCGGTGCCTTTGGTTATGTCGACTCACTCCCTCATCCCAGACCGCAGAGAGCCAGCTCCTCAAGAATCCCCTGTGGGGATCTCATCCTCTTCCGAGGCCTCCCCTGAATTGGCAGGGGAGCCCCCTAGGAAGAGAAAGTGTAAGAGGAAGCACATAGACTCACCTGAGTCTGTCACCTCTGACACAGATTTAGAGGATTCCGCGTGTTCCCCACGTTCCCCTTCTGAAGATGTCTCCTTCGCAGACATTCTAGAGATCCTGAAACAGAGGGGAAATTGGCCAGCCCTTAACCCTTCGGAGGATGAATCTGTGTATCTTGAGGCGTTTGGCTCTCGCCCTTCCACCTCCTGGGTGTCCCCCCCCCCCCTTTGATCCCCTTATGCAGGTGGTGGCAAAGAAGGCCTGGAAGGCTCCTGATTCAGTGGACCCTACCCCCAGGAGACCTTCAAAATTTATAACAGCACCAACTGACAAACAATTTCTCACAAAAGGTGTTTCTGTGGATGCTATGGTGGTAGCTGCTGCCACCAAGAAGGAACTAGCTGATCCTTCAGTTCCTGTTCATCCCCCTAACAAAGAATCTAGGTCTATGGACAGGTATGGGAAGCGGATGTTTTCGTCAGCGACCTTTGCAATGCGTTCGCTGAACTACCTATGCCATTTCACCCGTCTCCAGAGAGACTTGATCAAGGAAGCGAGTGAGATGTTGAAGGATACTACAGCTGCAGATTTTCAGGACAAAATGAACACCCAGCTGACTACCCTTAATTCGATAGCTAACTCCTCCATGCGCCTCCTTTCATATGCGGTTGATGGAGCGAGTAGAGCCGCAGGGACAGGTGTTGCCTTACGCCGGCATGCCTGGATGCGACTATGCAATTTTGCGGACCCCTTTAAAACGTCTTTCACTAACTCCCCGTTTGATGGATCATCTCTCTTTGGTCCTCAAGTGAACGAAACCTTGACTAGGTGCGAGACGGATGGCTAAACTCTATCTGCCGTCGGAGTCCGTTTTTCTACTCCTTCTAGACCTTACCCCAAAGGTCAGAAAAGTGGGAAAATGTGGTTCCGTAAACAATCTCAAGGGAATTTGCCTGACGCACAAAGTCGGTTCCCCTCCAGGGGCAGAGGAGGGAACAATAATGGTAGACGTCGCCCTAGAGGCAGAGGGGGCCCGCAGAACCAGGGCAATCGAGAAACCTTTTCCGATAAGCCCTTTCAGCATCCCTGAGGTGTTGCCCGACTGTCCACCTTCGGAGGCAGTCGGGGGAAGATTGTCACTGTACCCAGAAGCCTGGCTATCCCTAACGCAAGACAAGTGGGTACAGTCCATCATTTCCGAAGGCTATTCCATTCCCTTCGTTCGCATTCCAAACCGATCAAAAAAATCCCTTCCAGATGTTCCACCCGCTCAAAGGGATCTGGCAGCTTTGGAAATTTCAAAGCTGCTGGCAAAAAGAGCAATTCAGCCAGTTCCAGCAGACCAGCAAGGATCCGGAATCTACTCCAGGTTCTTTTTAGTTCCAAAGAAAACAGGGGACTGGAGACCAATTTTGGATCTCAGTATCTTGAACAAGTCGGTCAAGAAAACAAGATTTCGGATGGTCACGCTGCAGTCCATCCTTCCCCTATTGGGAAAGGAAAACTGGATGTGCTCTATAGACCTTCAGGATGCGTACTATCATATAAAAATGAACAGATGCTCCAGAAGATTCCTCCGCTTCAGGCTGGGAACCAGTCATTTTCAATTCAGAGCCCTGCCCTTTGGTCTCACCACAGCCCCCCAGGTGTTTACCAAATGCATGGCAGTGGTAGCTTCTCACCTGAGACGTCAAGGATTCCAGGTGTTTCCATATTTGGACGACTGGCTCAGCTCCCACCAAGCATCTTCTTCTAATGGTCAGGGACTACACCTTTCGCATTTGTCAAAACTTAGGCATTTCAATAAATTGCGAAAAGTCTGTTTTGTCGCCTTGTCGTATTATTACCTTCATAGGCGCAAATCTAGACACAGTCAACATGTCTGCGAGGCTAACAGATCAGAGAATAACAGACATACACAAACTGGTCTCGCTCCTCTTCAGCAGCAACAGAGTCAAAGCCAGGTTAGTTCTGAAAGTGTTGGGGATTATGGCGGCTGCCATACCTCTGCTTCCATTAGCCAGATTCCACATGAGAATCCTTCAATGGATGCTCTTCACGCAATGGTCATACCAGCAACTTCCGATGTCCCACACCATTATGATTACACAAACATGCAGGAATCATCTTCTGTGGTGGATGTCTTCCCCTCAGCTCTTCTTGGGAAGACCCTTTGTTCCTTCCCCTCCGGTTGCTACTCTGACAACGGACGCCTCCCTGATCGGGTGGGGGGGGCATTATCAGGGCAGAACTGTCCAGGGCACATGGCAACCAGACGAATGCCACTTGCACATAAATGTTCTAGAGATGAGAGCAGTGCTTTTAGCGTTGCAAGCCCTTCAAGACTCTCTTCCCTTGGGAACGATAGCAATCCAGACGGACAATATGTCTGTAGTGTGGTATATCAACAAACAAGGCGGAACCAGGTCCTACCCCCTGTGTCGAGAAGCACTCAGACTGTGGCAATGGGCGATTTCTTCTCAGCGGTTTCTGATAGCAACGCACATCCCCGGGAAGTCCAATCAAATCACGGACAAGTTGAGCAGAGCTATCCTCATGCCTCACGAGTGGTCTCTGAAAGACTCAGTTGTGAGAGAAATTTTTCTCAAGTGGGGTCAGCCTTGCTGCGACCTTTTTGCTACTCCCCAAAACAGCAAGTGCAGAGATTATTTCACACTATTCCCTTTACCAGGCCAGCCCAGCAGAGACGCTCTAGTCCAAGTTTGGCCCCGGGGACTTCTGTATGCATTTCCTCCCTTCCCACTAATCTCTCAAGTGATACAGAAAGCTATCGCTCAGAAGGCCTCGTTGATCCTCATTGCTCCTTACTGGCCTTGACAGGTTTGGTTCCCCTTTCTACATCATTTTCTGTTGGAGCGACCTTGGCATCTGGACCTAGTTCCAGATCTTTTGATCCATCAGTCTGGTCAGTTTCATCGCTCCCTTCCTCTCTGAACCTCACTGCTTGGTTCCTCCAATTCCAACCTTAGCCAGGCTTCCTCAAATATCTCACTCTGTTCGAGATATTTTGATAGCTTCCCATAAATCTTCCACTCGAAAGATTTATTTGAGTAAGTGGAAACGCTTTCATATTGGGCTCAAGGAAGGGACATAGATCCTTTCACTGCTTCCATCCAAATGGTCCTTGATTTTCTAGCTGAACTCTTCCATGCAGGTTCATCTCCTTCTACTCTTAAAGTTCAATTGGCAGCTATTTCTAACTTTCATGTGGGCATTTCAGAGTCTGCCATAATGTCCCACAAGCTTTGCAAAGCCTTTTTGAAAGGAGTTTTTCTACTCAGACCTCCTATAAGAAATCCTCCTCCTCCTCCTTGGGACCTAAATTTAGTTCTTAGTTCTTTGATTCTTCCCCCTTTCGAACCTGCAGCCTCCTGTTCTTTAAAATTGCTATCATGGAAGACTCTCTTTCTGGTAGCTATTACTTCAGCTAGAAGAGTTTCAGAACTTCATGCACTCAGCTGTCGACCTCCTTATCTGTTGTTCCATAAGGACAGAGTATCTTTACGAACCAACCCGTCCTTTTTACCTAAGATAGCCTCGGCGTCTAACCTAAATCAAAGCATTGACCTCCCTGTGTTTTTTCCAGAATATTCTAATAGGTCTGAACAAAAATTGCATTGGCTAGATGTTCGTCAGTTAAGGTACTATTTGAATAGAACCAAACAATTCAGAAAATCTGACCAGCTGTTTGTCTGAAGGCAGAAAGGGAATTTCAGTTTCAAAGGTATCATTATCTAGATGGCTAACATCTCTGATTTCCCTTGTTTATGAAATTAGACACCAAAAGCTGCCTAACAAACCTAAAGCCCATTCCACCAGAGCTTTGGCTACTTCTATAGCCTTCCAAGACAGACTGTCTATTGACACCATTTGTGCAGCGGCTACTTGGGCTACTCCTCACACTTTCATTTCTCATTATAAGTTGGATTTAGCTTCTAGGCATAGAGCTAA
Organism: Protopterus annectens; assembly: GCF_019279795.1. NCBI lineage: Eukaryota > Metazoa > Chordata > Ceratodontiformes > Protopteridae > Protopterus > Protopterus annectens. Next base: position 406,423,780 of record NC_056744.1, on the reverse strand, counting down.
CTTTGGTTCCACTGTTCTCAAGAGTCTGTTCCGTTAGGCCACCCGGGACAAGGTGCTAGGGACGCGGTCCCATCCAGCAAGAATGAAGGCGAGATAGACAACTTAACATATAGAAGTTATGTTCTTACCATAACGTTCCATGTTAGTTGTCTTCTTCGCTTCTTTCTTAAGGCCCCACCCTCCTTCCCCCTGGCCGGGACAGACCTAGAGGAGTTTGATTGTGACCTCTCTTTCTACCACCTCTTTGCGATAGGTATATGCTCTGCTGTGCATATTTTCCTAGATCAGGCTTAGGTCACCCTTCTCTTTCACTTTGTTTATAGAGGTGGACTCTTTTCCAGTTTTTCCTGGTTGTATTATTAGCTGGGCCTAGCTCACAAACGAGATCTGAGGTAATTCACGCCTAGCATTGTGGGATATAGGGGCAGCCTCGAGCCGGTGGAACCAACTCTCGAGCTTTTAGAGTGGCCGAGTCGGAGCCGAGGTCGGCTCCAAACCCATCCAGCAAGAAAGAAGGCGAGAAGAAGACAACTAACATGGAACGTTATGGTAAGAACATAACTTCTATTTACTACATCCCAACACTTCATCCTTAAATCTGAGCTTGTGGATGATGGGAGTTCTGAATCCTTTTAGGCACCAGTTTTCAGAAGATGTGATTAAGGTTTACCAAGAATCAAGGAGGTCCACCACTCGAAAATCGTATATAGCCAAATTAAAGAGATTTTCTTTATGGTGCCATAGAAATAAAATGGACCCGAACAAATCAGAACTACATTTCATCCTAAAATACCTGTGTGAGTTCATGGATTCAGGTCTGGCCTACTCCTCCATTAAAGCCCACCTGTCTGCATTTCTGCGTGTTTGCCCCTCAGCCCTCCTGTTAGTTCTAGACCAGAGGTCAAACAATTCCTTAAAAGGGTTCTGCATCTTTGATTACCAAGGAAGCCTGTACCCCTTTTTGGGATCTCTGTTTCATTTTGGAAAAGCTCATTCTGTTTCCCTTTGAACAAATAGCCTTAGCAAATCTCAAATTCTGTACTTGCGAGGTCATTTTGCTTTTGGGTCTCACACCAGCTAGGAGAACCTCAGAACTCCAAGCACTCATGGTCATGTTTCCTGTTCTTATTTTCCACAAGGGGGTCTATATTACATAGTCAAAGTATGACAACTTCGAACGTGATATGGTCAAAACCATAAAATGTTCTTCGTGTCTCACTCTTGCAGTCATCACATTTGGGTTGTCTGCTTGCAGTAGCCCTCAGTTGGCCTGATTAGCAAAGTCTTGGGTCCTGCGTCGGTTGCTATCTCATCTTCCATGATGTCAGGTAGTCAGGGGTATAAAGCATGCAGCCAACGCCATTACATCAGTCTTTCTTGCCGTGTGGTGTCCGAAGCAGAAGTAGTTCGCAAGTGCCGGTCAGCCGACTCCTGAAATTTTCGTTTTCGAGTTTCAGATCCAAAGTCTTCAACTAAGCTCTCTTCTCTCCAAGGTACTGCGAAAGGTCAAACAGGACAAACCAAGGACAATACTGATTGCACCAGACTGGCCATGCCAACACTGGTACCCCCTTTGCAAAGTGTGTCACTGCTGGCACCATGGCACTTGCCTCAGACCCCTGCCCTGCTGTCCCAGCAGGAGGGCCAGATTCTGCACCCACAGCTTTAAACCCTGAACCTGGCAGCCTGGTTAATTATCTCTGTTACCATCCCTCAGTAAGCAAGTGATTGATGTCATTCTGGAGGCAAGGAGGCCTAGTACTAGAAAATTCTATGCTGAAAAATGGAAAAGATTCTGTTCCTGGAGCCAAACTCAGGGGATGGGCACAGCAGCGCCCAATTTACCCCATATTCTTCAATAATTAACAGATGCTTCGCAAGAGCCTTTCCTTTTCCTCCAAGATTAATGCATCAGCCGTTTCAGCTCATTACAATACAAAACCATCCTCTTCTCTCATCCACTGCTGAAGCAATTCCTCAGAGGGGCCAAAAACTTAAGACCACCCAGGAGAGCCCCTTCTCCAGCCTGTGACCTTAACTTTGTATGGAGAAGCTCACTCTGCCTCCCTTTGAGCCAGCTGCAAACACAGAGTTGAAATTCCTTTCTTGGAAAACAGCCTTCCTGCTATCCATCACTTCAGCAAGAAGAGTGTCTGAATTACAGGCCCTCATGGCAGTGGAGCCTTTCAACATCTTTCATGCTGACAGGGGGTCCCTCAGGACCAATCCCTCCTTCCTGCCGAAGGTGGTATCCAGTGTGGCCCTTAATCAGTCCATTCATTTGCCAACCTTCTTTTCCAGTCCACAGAACAAAGGGGAACGAATACTGCACTCCTTGGACATTCACAGACAACTTAGATTTTACTTGGACAGGACTTAAGTCTCTCAGGAGATCTGAACAGCTGCTGGTTGCATTTGCTGCAGGGGCAGAGGGGAAGGCCATTTCAAGGCAAACTATTTCTAAGTGGATAGGCCATTGCATTCATTTCTACTATAAGCACCATGGAAAACCTACCCCACAGGGGGATAAGATCACATTCAACCAGGGCTGCATCTACCTCTACAACGTTTCTCAGAGGTGTCCCTACCAGGGACATCCTAGAAGCTGCTATCTGGAGTTGTGTACATACCTTCACCAAGCATGATCACTTGCCAATTTTTTCTAAATCCAGAGCTGGCTTTGCCACTGCAGTCTTGCAGGGCCTTATAGCTGGTCCTAATGCTATCTAATTACCTCCTCCCATCCTTAGCTTTGTGAATCTACCCTAATGTGATGACTGCAACAGTAAAACACGAAGAACATGGTACAGTTGTGTACACTTACCATAAATGTAGATGTTCGAGTGTGTTCACTATTGCAGTCCTGGTTACCCTCCCACCAGCCCCCTGACTTCTATTGACTATACCCCTATTCTTGTTTACTATGCTTAAAGCTTTTTGGTGTATTTGCTTTTTTGTTGGAGGTGTAACCTTGTATATAATTGCTTCCCATTATGGGGGCACCTGACATCTGGGGCAAGAAAAACTGATGTAATGGCGTCGACTGCATGCTTTATACCCCTGACTACCTGACGTCATGGATGATGAAACAGCAACCGACGCAGGACCCAAGACTTTGATAATCAGGCTGACTGAGGGCTACTGCAAGCAGATATCCCAAATGTGATGACTGCAACAGTGAATACACTCTAACATCTACATTTATGGTAAGTGTACACAACTGTACTTTCAAAGTTGTCATACTTCAGTTGGGAAGAGAGAAAAAAACATACCAGAGAGTTGTAAGCAAGGGGCACTCCCCACACCTGACATCTGGGGCAAGAAAAACTGATGTAATGGCATCTGCTGCATGCTGTATACCCCTGACTACCTGACGTTATGGATGATGAGATAGCAACCGACGCAGGACCCAAGACTTGATAATCAGGTCGACTGAGGGTTACTGCAAGCAGATATCCCAAATATGATGACTGCAACAGTGAATACACTCGAACATCTCCATTTATGCTAAGTGTACAAAACATACCTGAGAGTTGTAAGCAAGGAGAACCCCCCCCCCCCCCCGCTCTTCAAATATACCAACTCTGAGGTCGTGCTACAGTGTAGTAAAGGAAATGTTTCCTTTACTGCACTGTAGTGCGACCTCGGAGTTGGTATGTTTAAAGAGCATGGGGGTGCAGGGGGGGGCTTGCCCCCCTGCATATCTTTTATTTTCTCTTCCCTTTTTTTTTTTTTCATTTTTGTTATGCATTGTCGAAGTTCTGTAACTTTGGACATGTGTTTGCACATATGGTAGTCGAAGTTATGGAACTTTGACTATGTAATATAGACCTTCCACAAGGACAAGTTGACCCTGAGGGCTAATACCTTATTCAAGACAAAAGTAGTAAACAGACGGTCTCTCAACCAGAACATCAGTCTACCTGCTTTCTTCCCCAACCATAGTACCAGAGGAGAGACTTCTACACTGTTTAGATGTTCAAAATCAGCTGGCGTTTAATTTTGACAAAACAAAATCAATTTGTCAGTCTGATCAATGGTTTGTCTCATTTATGGACTCTAAGCTGGGCCAGCTGTTTTTTTATCTAACGATTGCAAACTGGATCTCTCAGTCCTTTTGTTACTCTCTGCATGGCAAACCCTTGCCCTTATGCCCACATGCTCCCTCTACCAGAGCAGAGATATCCTCCAGATTTCCCTACAAAGGAGTGGAAGCCAAGGATGCTGACACTTGTTTTTCTCTATACATCTTCACTAAACGCAACAAGATTGATGCCTTTTCAAGGTCCAGAGCTGCCTTCACAAGTTCAGTCCTCTCTGGCCTCTTGGACAGTTATTGTATTAAATAGCTGACCCTGCCATTCCTTTCCCATTGGAGTACTGCAGCAGTGATTCCAGACGGGGAAACAGTACAGTTGTGTAAGAACTTACCATAACAGTTAATGTCCAGCTAATCACTGTTATATTCTTTGCCATACTCCTCCCCTCTCTGAGTTGGTTTCCGTATTCTTTCTCTCTTTCTGCCCTCTAGACAAGACCCAAATCCGGAGGGGCTTCTTATTACATCACACTAAGCCTCCTTAGCGGACAAGTCACACGCTAGGGGGTCTTCAGGCTGTTGACTTAGCAATAGACTGAGGAACTACGCTTGTATGTCCACCTATATACCCTACTGTTATAAGCTGAAGTCACAATGTCAGACATAAGACATAGGGGAAGGTTAAGATGTTCTTCGTGTTTCACTGTTGTAGTCATTACGTTTGGGTAATCTGCTGGCAGGTTGCCCTCAGTCGGCCTGAATAACAAAGTCTTGGGTCCTGCGTCAATTGCTGTCTCCTCTTCCATGACATCAGGTCGTCAGGGGTATAAAACATGCATCCGACGCCATTTTAATCTGTCTTTTTTGCCACACGGTGCCTGAAGCAGTTCGCAAATGCCGGTCGGCCGACTCCTGAAAATTTCGTATTCGAGTTTCAGAACCGAAGTCTTCAAACTAAAGCTAAGTACCCCTTTGGGCAAACTTTTTTCTTGCTCCTTACAGATGTCAGTAAAAGTTAATTGCATTACTTGTGGGAAGCAAATACCTCATAAGGATTTTCATTTGTACTGTATTCCTTGCCTAGGCCCTGATCACAACATGCCTTGCTGTCGGTTTTGTGCTAAATTTAACCAACGCACTATTAAGCGTCGGTATATTTTTGCTTCTAAATATTTTGGTTCAAGATTTAACTACCCTGAAATGTCGCCGGTTAGCAATCTGACTACCAGAGTTCACAAAAAACGCAAGGAAAAAGACAGAGACAGACCGTCTAGGTCCAAAACCGACGAAGCTTCTCCTAAGCCAGTCTCCTTTTCGCCAGTACTCAGTGAGGCGCTTTCGCAGCCCCTGATACCCGCTACTTTTGAGTTGCAGGCCTCTACCGAGACCCATTCGGAGTCCGGTATGCCGCGAGATTCGCAAAGTATTGAACCTGCGGATGTCTCTCCCTTGGATGGGTCCGGAGCCGCTGAGCAGGCACCGGCTTCTGAGGGGGTTTTCAGGCCTCAACATTTTTATATTAAACTGACGCCAGCAACAAAAACAGGGTCAAAAACAAGTTCTATGTCTAAAAAACCGACACATGAGACACGTGCTCAGACCCCCCTATGCCTAAAAAACAGATGATCAAAATGGCCGAGAATTTAATTACCTTGATCAAGGGTTCCTAACCCCCCCCCCGCTAAGAAGCCTAGGCAAGGCACTGATTATGATTCTTCAGATCAGGTTTCCATTTGTTTTGATTCCTCTTCTGATCAGGAATTTTCTGTTCCACCCTATGAGGATTCTGGTGCAGAGGAATCCATCCCTTCTGCATCTCCTCCTGAGGATTACTCTTATGGAGAGACTTTGCATACTTTAAGGGAACATTTTCACTGGGAGAGTCAGGACTTCTCTGAATCAAAAAAGAGGATTAGGGATTTCCTCCTCCTTCCTCAGCATAGGCCTTTGGCAATACCTCCTGTATTAGACATTGTTGATGATATGTTCTCGGAATCAAGCATGGCCTTTGATTCCCTGCCTCTGGCTCCTAGTAAGCCAGACAGATATTGCAGGGTTCCTGACTCCCACACACTTTTCAAAAATTCAGCTGCTGATCCTGAGACTGTTTCTCAGAATCCCAAGGGTGTTAAAGCCTCTACAGCCAAAAATCCTACCCCTTCTGATAGAGATTCCAGGGCGCTGGATAGATGGGGTAAGAAAGTTTATACGTCTGCAACCTTGGCAATCTAGGCTTTAAACTGCCAGTTTCATATGCTTAAATATCAGCAACATGTTATGGGCTTAAACAGAAAATGATTATTTCTGATTGTGTGGAAAATAGAGTTACAGGATTTATTGCATTCAGCAGAACAGGTTGGAAAGCATACTTTGCAATGTGGTTTTGATTCCTTGGCGGCCTCTTGTAGGGCCGCCATTACTGGATCTGTGATTAGAAGGCATGCCTGGCCCACAGAGCAAAATCTGCCTGATCATGTTAAAGCTAAATTGTTGGATGCCCCTTTGCAGCATGATGCTCTGTTTGGTAATAAGGCAGAAGAGGTTTTAAAGAAAATGGAAGACAAAGCTAAATCTATGCAAACTGTAAAAGATTTCTTGCAAGTGCAGCCACCCAGGTTCAGTAGGCACTGGCCTACTAAAAACTGGTCCTTTTCTGTGTCCAACAGAGCCAGTCAGGGCAAACCCAGACACTCAAAAGGCTCCAGATATCAATCACAGGGTTCTTACAGGTCAAAGCAATGGGGTGCCTCCACCTCCAAATCTGGAGGAAATAAAGCACAACCCTACAGTAAACAGTCTCAATGACTTTCCTCTACCATCTCCAAGCACTTATCTTGTGGCAGCCCCCTTGGGGGGGGGGGATTAGCACTTCATGCTCAAAATTGGCAGTTAATTACCCAGGACAAGTGGGTATTAAACATAGTATCCCAGGGGTACAGACTTCATTTCCATACTTTGCCAATTCCAAATGGATGGCCAGATCTGCCACAAAACCATTGGGCAGAAGCCCAGAAACAAGTCATGTCCCTCATGGATATGGGGGCTATTCAACCGGTACCAGAAAAGGAAAAAGGACAAGGATTTTATTCAAGACTTTTCCTGGTACCCAGAAAAGACAATTCATGGTGTCCAATACTGGACTTATTGATTCTGAACATGTTCTTGGACATTCCAAAATTCAAAATGCTGACTTTACAACAGCTGCTGCCTATGCTAGGCAAAGCATGCTTGGTTAGTAACTCTAGACTTAAGAGGCATATCTCCATATCCCGATAAGGGAATCATGCAGAAGATACCTCCGTTTCCAGAGTTTTTTGCATTACCAATTCTCTGCACTGCCCTTTGGCTCATCTACTGCGCCCAGGGTCTTTACAAAGTGCCTGGCACCAGTAATTGCATTCTGCAGACAAAGACACATTCAAATGTATCCTTATCTGGACGATTGTCTCATTCAAGCAGAGGACAAGGACACTCTTATTCAACATCTGGCGTTTGTAAAAAGGCTTCTAGCATGCCTAGGGTACACCATAAACGAAAAGTAATCACAACTGGTATCCTCTCAAATAATTACATTCCTGGGTGCAAGCTTGAATACAACTGCCCAGATGGCTTACCTCACGCCAGACAAACAAAGGCGATTAACAACATACTTCAAACAAATGGCAACAAAAACCCAGTTATCTGCAAGACAAATTCTGCAGGCTTTGGGGTTCGTGGCATCCTGCATTCTACTGATTCCATATGCGAGAGTGCATATGAGGAAACTTCAATGGTACCTAAAAAGTTTATGGAGTCAGCATTGTCACAGCCTGGAAGCAATGATTCCTCTCATTTCCTGCCTACAACAGGAGTTTCTTTGGTGGGCAGAGACATGTCACCAAAACAAGGGACTGTCATTCATTCTTCCCCATGCCACCCAAACCCTAACTGCAGACACATCAGACTATGCTTGGGGGGCCCACCTGGCAGGGAGATGCATTCAGGGCAAATGGAGCCCAAACCAAATGCATCTGCATATCAACCAGAAAGAAATGCTAGCTGTTCAGAATGCTCTGACAGCCTTCAAGGATTTACTTCATCCAGGACAACTACTGATAAAGACAGACAACACCACAGTTATGTGGTACATAAACAAGAAGGGAGGTACACATTCCTACCCCCTTTGCAGACTAGCCATGGCCTTGTGGAACACAGCCTTGACTTACCACATACATCTTCAAGCTCAATTCCTGCCAGGAAAGCAAAATACTCTGGCAGACGACCTAAGCAGAAATCTTATGGACCCACACAAATGGAAACTGGATCCACAAATCTTCAGCATGTTAACACAGAAATGGGGGAGCCCAGACACAGATCTATTTACCTCTCCCCAAAACTATCAGTTGGGCAAATCTGCACAAAGAACTCATCACGAAAAAGCATGGAAAGTGGATGCTCTTTCCTTCAGCTGGAAAAACCTGTCATTATATGCCTTTCCCCCTCTGCCTCTACTCTCCAGGGTCTTACTAAAAGTCAGACAGGAAAAACCAAAAATGATCCTAATTGCTTTGGACTGGCCTCACCAACACTTGTACCCGGTTCTAAGGAATACGTCACACCTTCCTCCGTGGAACTTGCCTCAAACACCGCACCTACTGTCTCAGCAGAACTATCAAATTCTGTACACTCGGCTCCAAACTCTGAATCTTGCAGCATGGCTAATCAACTAATTATTCAAACCACATCTCTCAGTAAACCTGTGATGGATGACATTTTGGAAGCCAGAAGGCCTAGTACTAGAAAATCTTATGCTGATAAATGGAAGAGATTCTGTGCCTGGAACCAAGCACAAGGAATAAACACAGCAAAGCCCAATATTCCTCAGATTTTACAATACTTAACTGAGATGCTTGACAAGGGCCTATCTTTTTCTTCAATAAAAATCCATGCCTCGGCCATCTCTGCTCATTACAACACAGTTTTTTCTCATCCACTGCTTAAACAGCATCTCAAAGGGGCCAAAAATTTAAGGCCTCCCAGGAGAACACCATCTCCTGCATGGGACCTCAATTTTGTGCTGGAAAAACTCACCCTGCCTCCTTTTGAACCAGCAGCTACTACGGATATTAAATTTCTATCTTGGAAGACAGCTTTTCTTTTGGCAGTCGCTTCAGCAAGAAGGGTTTCAGAACTACAGGCACTCATGGCAGTGGAGCCTTTCCTTATATTTTACCCGGACAGGGTGGCCCTCAGGACCAATCTTTCTTTTATGCCTAAGGTGGTATCTAGTGTGGCTCTTAACTAGGCCATTCACCTGCCAACATTTTTCCCAAGTCCGCAGAACAAGGGGGGAGCAGATTCTGCATTCATTGGATGTACACAGACAACTAAGATTCTACTAAAACAGGACAAAATCTCCAAGAATGTCTGAGCAACTACTGGTAGCATTTGCTGCAGGATCAGAGGGGAAGGCTATATCAAAGCAGACTCTTTCTAAATGGATAAGCCACTGCATTCGTTTCTGCTATTTGCACCATGGTAAACCTGTGCCCATGGGAATCAGATCCCATTCCATCAGGGCTGCCTCTACTTCAGTAGCTTTTCTCAGAGGGGTCCTAACCAAAGACATTCTAGAAGCTGCTACTTTGAGCTCTGTTCATACATTCACAAAGTATTATCATTTACCTTTCTTCTCTAAATCCAGGGCAGACTTTGCCACTGCAGTCCTGCAGGGCCTTATAGCTGCCCCTAATACTGTTTAGTTCCATCCTCCCATCCATAGCTTTGGGCTTCTACACAAATGTAATGACTGCAACAGTGAAACACGAAGAACATAGTACAGTTGTGTACACTTACCATAAGTGTAGATGTTCAAGTGTATTCACTGTTGCAGTCCAGGTTACCCACCTGCCACCCCCCATTCTATACCTTTTCTTTCCTTCACGATACTCAAAAGCCTTTTGTGGTGTGTTTGCTTTTAGCTGAAGGTAAATTTTATGTTTCTAAGGTGCATTTATATATATTTTTGCTCCCCATTTGGGGGGCACCTGACATCTGGGGCAAGAAAACCTGATTAAAATGGCGTCGGCTGCATGTTTTATACAGTGAATACACTCGAACATCTACATTTATGGTAAGTGTACACAACTGTACTTTTTGTTACCCTAGCCAGACATCAGTGGTGGTTTGATTTTCTTCGTGTTTACTTTTGCAGTCATTACATTTGGGTTATCTCCCTGCAGGTAGCCCTCAGCCGGCCTGAATACCAGTCTTGGATTCCTGCGTCGGATGCTGTCTCTTCTATGATGTCAAGTCATCAGGTGTATAAAACATGCAGCCGATACCTTTACATCAGTCTTTCTTGCCGCGCAGTGTCCGAAGCAGAAGCAGTTTGCATGTGCCGGTCGGCCAACTCTTGAAATTTTCGTTTTCGAGTTTCAGAACTGAAGTCTTCAAAAAAGCTAAGTACCCCATTGGGGATCCTTTTTTCTTGCTCTTAACCAATGTCAGTAAGAGTTAACAATTGTCTTACCTGTGGAAAGCAAATACCTCATAAAGATTTTCATTCATACTGCATTCCTTGCTTAGGCCCAGACCACGACATCCCTCGCTGTCAGTTTTGTGCCTTGTTCAACCCCCGAACTATTCGTCGTCACTCTATTTTTGCAGCTAATTATTTCGGTACTCTGTATAAATATCCAGAAATGGCTTTGGTAACCCATCCGACTACCGATATTCTGAAGAAAAACGTAAGGATAAAGACCGAGACAGACCACATAGGTCCAAAACTGCCGATGACGCTTCCGTCAAGCTAGTCGCTGGTTTGCCGGCACTCAGTGAGGCCCTTTCGCAGCCCCTGATACCTGCTACTTAAGATTCGCAGGCCTCTACTGAGACCCATTCGGAGTCCGGTATGCCACGAGATGCTTCTTTGACTATGGAACCTGCGGATGTCTCTACCTTGAATGGGTCAGGAGCCGCTGTGCAGGCACCAGCTTCTGAGGGTGTATCCAGGCCTACAGACTTGCATTTTAAACAGACGCCATCTTCTTCATCCAGACTTAAAACTGGTACCACGCCTAGGAAACTGGCGTCCAAACTGCATGGTCAGGCCCCATATGCCTAAAAACAAATGCTTAGAATGGCTGAAGACCTTATTACTTTAATTAGGGGAAGCCAGCCTTCCCCCTCTAAAAGACCTAGAACTGATTTTCCTTCTGATTCTTCGGATCAGGATTCTGATATTTCTGTTTCTTCGGATTACCAGGATTTGCCCTTATCTACCTATGAGGATTCTGATGCAGAGGATTCCATTCCCTCTACTTCCCCTTCTGAAGATTTTTCTTTTGGTGAAACCTTGCATATTCTTAGGGAGCATTTCCACTGGGATAACCAGGATTGCTCTGACTCCAAAAAGATGCTTAGGGAGATGTCCTTCAAGGATGCATCTGCAGTCCTTACAAATGGGTTGTCCTGTCGTCAGGCAGCCCTTCGGTCGGCTGGATTCCAAAGTCTGGGTCTGGCCTCGGCTGGTGTTGCACTTCACCCGACGTCATAGCTGCAGTTCTTCGGGTATAAAGGCATCAGCTGACGCCATTTTCCTCAGTCTTTCTTGCCGCGTGGCGCCCGAAGCAGAAGCTGTTCGCAAGTGCCGGTCGGTCAGAACCAGAGATTACTACTACAAGTACCAAAGACTTCTAAAAAGCTAAGTACCCCGTTGGGGACTCTTTCTTGCCTCAGCCGATGTCAGAAAAAGTGAATAACTGTTTAACTTGTGGGAAACAAATACCTCATAAAGATTTCCACTCTTACTGCTTACCTTGCTTAGGCCCAGACCACGACGTAGCAGCTTGTCTAGCCTGTGCTTCTTTCAACCGATGGACGCTTAGACGGCGGTTGGAATTTGCTGAAGAATTTTTCGGCTCCGATTTTGCTTACATTATGCCGTCGGATCCTCCGACTACGCAAATTTCTAAAAAGCGCAAGGAAAAGGACCGACACTCGCGGTCCGCGGTTTCGTCCGAAACCACGGTTAAGCCTACCGCGAGTGTCTCGGTTTCGGCTGAAACTGAGTCCACGGTTCTTCCTTCGGCCGAAAGCTTGCCACTTACCGAGGCCTCATCCAGCCTGGCTGAATCTGCTACCGAAATCCCACCTGCTCTTGCAGGTTCACAGGATTTATCTGATACTATCCCTTTGGATATTTCTACCCCTGCACGTGGAGCTGCTAGGCCTCCTGCATCCATGTCGATTAAGGCCTTTGCCAGGGCTAAAGCAGCAAAAACTACAAAATCTGTGCCTGCTAAGACCCCCTCTCACAGGCCTACTTCTAGTTCACAAATGCTTAGTCTAGCAGAGGATCTCATTTCTTTGATCCGGGGATCCCAACCACATCCAGACAGGGCCTCTCACCCACCTCCAGAGAAGAGGACTAGAGTAGAGCCCCCTGAGCCAGTTTCTTCTGATGGCTCCTCTGATGAATCAGATAATTCAAACCCTCCAGAGGGCCCCTTTTCTCCTTATGAGGACTCTGATGCAGAAGAGTCCATTCCTTCTGCCTCTCCGCCTGAGGAATTTTCTTTTGGGGAAACCTTGCATGCTATGAGGGAACAATTTCAATGGCAGGGCCAGGATTTTTCAGACTGTAGGAAAAGGCTTATAACCTTTTTGCATTTGCCACAGCATAGGCCTTTAGCCATTCCTCCAGTCCTTACTGTTGTGGATGATGCTTTTAATGATGCTTGTACTGCTCCTGATTCCCTTCCTCCGGCCCCTGCTAAGCCCGATAGGTACTACAGGGTTCCGGACACACACTATCATTTGTATAAGGCCCCTTTTGCAGATCCCGAAACTATCTCCCAGGGACCCAAGGCTGTAACAGCTACTTCTACTAAAAACCCCCTCTGAAAGGGAATCTAGGGCCTTAGAGATGGGGTAAAAAGTTTACACTTCTGCTACTCTTTCAGCTAGGGCCTTGAACTGTCAATTCCACATGATTCAGTATCAGGAATTTGTTAGACCAATTAACTAAAAAACTGTCCTCGGATGAACCATTAGACAAAAAATCTGTACAGGAAATGGTACATAACATTCAGCAGGTCAGTAATCACTCCTTAAAATGCGGCTATGATGCACTGGAGGCTTCCTTTAGATCAGCCATGACTGGCACAGTGATCAGAAGACATGCATGGTTAAAAGAGCAGTCCTTACCAGACCATGTTAAATCAAAGCTCCTAGATGCTCCCATGGATAAGCTCAATTTGTTTGGCTCCCCTGCGCAGCAGGTGCTGAAGAAGGTGGAAGAGAAAGCAAAATCTGTCCAGACAGTCAAGGATTTCTTGCAGGTCCAGCCTCCAAGGTTTAGCAGGAACTGGCCTTCCAAGAATTGGTCCTTTCCAGACACCTCCAGAGCTCCGAGAGGCAGGAATAGGCGCTCAAGAGGCAGGGGTCAATCCAGAGGTGCCTACAGGGGACGTCAGTGGCAGGCTAACAACCAGCGAAGTACAGCCACAGATCCAGCCACCACCACTTCCACAGGACAATCGCAGTGACTTGGTTCTGGCACCGCCTACCAGGGAACAACTAGAGGCACCCTTAGGCGGGAAGCTAGCCTTATTTTCAATAAACTGGCATTACATCACGGGAGACAAATGGATTTTACAGACAATAGACCAAGGTTACAGGTTTCACTTCCATACCCTACCAAGGAAGAGAGGAATGCCAAACCTACCTCCAAATCAGTAGACAGAAGCTCTAGAACAAATAACTCACTAAGGATGAGAGCTGTAGAAAGGGTACCATCTATGGAACAAGGGCAAGGATTTTACTCCAGACTCTTCCTGGTACCAAGAAAAGAAAACCAATGGAGACCTATTCTCGACCTGTCCGCTTTAAACACATACCTCATTGTTCCAAAATTCAAAATGCTGACCCTACAGCAGCTTCTTCCCATGCTGGGCAAGGAGTCTTGGCTGGTAACTCTGGATCTCAAGGAGGCATACCTGCACGTCCCCATACGACCAAATTGCAGAAGATACCTCAGATTTCTTGCAGGATCAGAGCATTATCAATTCTCAGCATTGCCCTTTGGCTTATCTACTGTGCTCAGAGTATTCACGAAATGCCTGGCATCAGTAATTGCTCATTGCAGGCTTCAGGGAATTCAAATTTACCCTTACCTGGACTGCCTGTTACAAGCGGACAACAAAAACAAATTAACAAAAGATTTGGAAAGGGTCATTCATCTACTACAAGCCCTGGGATACACAGTCAATATAAAAAAGTCAAGGCTGATACCATCCCAAAGGATAACCTTCTTGGGTGCAGATCTGGACACATCAAAACAAATGGCATTCCTGACAGTAGAAAAACAGGAGCAACTCCCTCTCTACTTCATGGCATTAACAACGCAGAACCAGCTAACAGCAAGGAAGGTCCTGCAAGCCCTGGGTTACATGGCATCCTGCATAATATTGATTCCACATGCCAGACTACAAATGAGAAAGTTACAATGGTACCTAAGGAATTTATGGTCTCAGCACAAGCACAGCCTAGAAACCCAAATTCCAATAATTCCATGCCTGAAGCAAGAATTCCAATGGTGGGCTCAGGCCTGCCAATCGAACAAAGGGCTGCCCTTCCACAGCACTCAGCCAAGCCAGACCATCACAACAGACGCCTCAGACCTCAGTTGGGGGGCACACATGCTGGACAAGTGCATACAAGGCTTATGGACTCAAGACCAGCTGCACCTACACATAAATCAAAAGGAAATGCTGGCAGTAAAACTGGCAATTCAGGCATTCAGACCATTTCTTCGACAGGGTCAACTGCTGATAAGGACGGACAACACCACAGTTATGTGGTACATCAACAAACAGGGAGGCACACATTCATACCCTCTATGCCGGATGGCAATGGACCTCTGGAATGTGGCACTGAGCTTCATCATTCAGCTACAAGCAATTTTTGTGCCAGGAAAAGAAAATATACTAGCAGACATCCTAAGCAGAACTACCACGGATGCCCACGAATGGATGCTGCATCCGGACATCTTCAAAACCATTATAGGGAAATGGGGACTACCAGAAATAGACTTATTTGCATCCCCACACAATCACCAACTGAAAAAATTCTGCACAAGGACGTACCACCCACTTGCTTGGAAAGTGGACTCCCTATCTTTCAGTTGGAAAAACCTGACAGCATATGCATTCCCACCTTTTCCCTTGATGCACAAGGTGCTATTGAAGATCAAAGAAGACCGTCCAAGGATCATCCTGATAGCTCCAGACTGGCCAAGGCAACATTGGTACCCATTACTGAGGAGTATGTCTCGGGAACAAATATGGCCTCTGCCCCTAGTTCCCTTGCTGTTAACACAGAACAACTTCAAAACCCTGCATCCAAACCTGAGAACACTGCAGCTGGCTGCCTGGAACATTGCATAAGACCAAATAACCCAGATTTATCTCAAAGGGTTAAAGACATTATCTTGGAGGCTCGCAGACCCTCAACAAGAAAAAAATTATTCAGCAAAATGGAAAAGATATCTCATTTGGAGTACTGCAAAAGGAGAGAATGTGTCACTGGTAAACATAGCTAACATCCTGGAATACTTGACAGAGCTCTTCCACAACGGCCTGTCCTATTCTTCCATTAAGATTCATGCATCAGCTATTTCTGCAGAATACAACTTGGATCCTCCAGTCTTCTCACATCCTCTGCTCAGGCAGTTTCTGAGAGGGATTAAAAATGTAAAGCCACCTAGGAAGCCACCATTGCCAGCATGGGACTTGAACTTTGTGCTAGAAAAGTTGACACTCCCACCTTTCGAGCCAGCAGCAACAGCAGAATTACAGTACTTATCATGGAAAACTGTTTTCCTGCTTGCAGTCACTTCAGCAAGAAGGGTATCTGAGCTACAGGCATTAATGGCAGTACAGCCCTTCCTGATCTTCCATCAAGACAGAGTGTCCATGAGAACTAATCCTACTTTTATGCCAAAGGTGGTCTCCAGGGTATCTTTAAATCAAGCTATCCACCTACCTACATTCTTCCCCAACCCACAGAACAGGGGAGAAAGACTGTTGCATACCTTGGATGTACATAGACAATTACGTTACTACCTGGACAGGACCAAGAGCAATAGAAAAACTGACCAGCTACTGGTAGCATATGCAACAGGAATGGAAGGAAAAGCAATTTCAAAACAAACAATCTCTGAGTGGATAGGAAATTGCATTAGATTTTGTTACTCCTACCATGGGAAGAAAACTCCAGAAAACATCAGGCCTCATTCTACAAGGGCTACAGCCACTACCACAGCTTTTTTACGAGGAGTGGCTACCAAAGACATTTTAGAGGCTGCTACTTGGAGCTCCGTGCATACATTTGCCAAGCATTATAATTTACCTTTATACTCCAGATCCCGAGCAGGTTTTGCCACTGCTGTTTTGCAAGGGATCTAACTACACCATAATCTTATTTCTCCTCCTCCCCCAGTTTGGCTATGGTATTCTACCCATTTGTAAGGACTGCAGATGCACCCTTGAAGGACATAGTACAGTTTTGTACCTACCATAAATGTAGATGTCCGATAGGCATGCATCTGCAGTCAGGATTACCCACCCTCCTTCCCCTCTGTGGTACTCCTAGGGTATTTGCCCATCTTGTAGCTAGCTGGGGGAATCTATTATGGTGTCTTTGTTTGTGTATATGTACATACATGCTTATTTTTTGTTTGCTCTCTACAATTTGGAACCATTTGCATTTATCCAAATTTAGCCTTCCTAGAGGGCACCTGGCATCTGGGGCAAGAAACACTGAGGAAAATGGCGTCGGCTGATGCCTTTATACCCGAAGAACTGCAGCTATGACGTCGGGTGAAGTGCGACACCAGCCGAGGCCAGACCCAGACTTTGGAATCCGGCCGACCGAAGGGCTGCCTGACGACAGGACAACCCATTTGTAAGGACTGCAGATGCATGCCTATCGGACATCTACATTTATGGTAGGTACAAAACTGTACTTTCTTACTCCTTCCTCAGCACAGACCTGTTCTGGACATTGTAGATGATGTTTTCTTGGAATCTAGCCTGTCCCTAGACCCTTTACCTCCGGATCCCAGACAACCTGACCAGTATTAGAGTACCTGACTCTCTCAAGTTTCTCTTCTAGTATCCTATTGTGGATCCAGAGACCATTTCCCATTGACCAAAGGGCATTAAGGCTTCTGCTGCCAAAAATCCTACCCCTTCTGTTAGAGGTTCTAGTGCCTTGGACAGATGGGCTAAGAAGGTATACACTTCTGCTACTTTGGCCATTAGGGCTTTAAATTGCCAGTTTCGTATGTTAAAGTACCAACCGCATTTTATGAGACTACTTGAACAGAAAATGATGTTGATTCCTGACTGTGCTGAACACAAAGAATTACAGGATTTAATGCATTCTGCTTAAGTTGGTAAAGATATCTTGCAATGTGGTTTTGATTCTTTAGAAGCATCTTGTAGGGCTGCTGTCACTGGGTCTGTACTTAAAAGGCATGTTTGGCTTAAGGAACAAAACTTGCCAGATCATTTTAAAGTTAAATTACTGGATGCTCCCTTAAATCAAGACCGCCTGTTTGGCAACAAAGCAGAAGTCGTCCTCAAAAAGATGGAGGAAAAGCTAAATCTATGCAAACTGTGAAAGATTTCTTACAAGTACAGCCTCCCAAGTTTAGTAGGCATTGGCCTTCAAATAATTGGTCCTTTCCAGCCTCTTCCAGGCCTTCTCAGTCCAAACCCAGGAACAGCAGACCACCTAGGTTACGGTCTCAGGCTACTCACAGGCCTAAGCAGTGGGGGGCTTCCACTTCCAAAGCAGGAAGTAGTAAGACTCCCCATGGAAAAATGGCACAATGACTTGACCTTAACCCTTCCAAGCCCTGCTCAACCGCCTGCTCACCCTGCATGCAAAAAACTGGAAACTCATTACCCAGGACAAATGAATTATAAATATAGTTTCCCAAGGATATACAGATTCCATTTCCACACCCTACCAGCCCCAAACGGTTGGCCAGACCTACCCCGAAATCAGTGGGCAGAGGCTCAACAACAGGTTCTCTCTTCTAAGTATCAGGGCTATTCAACCTGTCCCAGCAGAAGAAAGGGGTCAAGGTTTTTATTCAAGACTTTTCCTTGTACCCAGGAAAGACTGCTCCTGGCGTCCTATCCTGGACCTCTCTATTCTAAACACCTTTTTGGTAATTCCAAAATTCAAAATGCTAACACTTCAACAGCTGCTTCCCATGCTAGGCAAAGATGCCTGGTTGGCAACCTTAGACTTAAAGGAAGCTTACCTGCACATTTCAATAAGAGAATCTTGCAGGAAATACCTACACTTCAGGGCAGGCTCCATGCATTATCAGTTCTCTGCACTTCTGTTTGGCTTATCCACTGTGCCCAGGGTATTCACAAAGTGTCTAGCTCCAGCCATTGCATTTTGCAGTCAGAGAAATATTCAAATATTATACCCATACTTGGATGATTGTCTGATTCCAGCAGAAAGCCAGGACTTGCTATTAAAACATCTAGCATTCGTAAAGAAACTTCTAACCTCACTGGGGTACACCATAAATGAAAAGAAATCTCGCCTAGTACCCTTGCCAACAGGTTGTATTTCTGGGAGCAAGCTTGAACACAACTTCCCAGATGGCTTCCCTCACTCCAGAGAAACAAGTTTATTTGACAGCCTACTTCAAACTGCTGGCCACAAAGACCCAGCTATCTGCAAGAAAAATCCTGCAAGCCCTGGGGTTCATGGCCTCTTGCATTCTACTAATTCCATATGCAAGACTGCATATGAGGAAACTACAATGGTATCTAAAAAAACCTATGGTGCCAACATTATCCGGACCTGGAATCAAGGATTCCTAGCATTCCTTGTATAAAGACAGAGCTCCTTTAGTGGGCAGAGGCCTGCCACCACAACATGGGGTCTCCCCTTCACTCTACCCCCTGCTGCCCAAACCCTAACAGATGCATCAGACTATGCATGGGGAGCTCACTTGGCAGGGCAGTGCGTTCAGGGCAAAGGGAACCCGAGACAGATGCACCTGCATATCAACCAGAAAGTGACGTTAGCTGTACAGAATTCCCAGACAGCCTTCAAAGACCATATTCTTCCAGGACAATTACTAGTAAAGACAGACAACACCACAGTTAAGTGGTACATAAACAAGCCAGTGGGAACCCACTTATACCCTCTTTGCAGACTAGCCATGGCTCTGTGGAACACAGCCTTCAGCTACCAAGTGCATCTACAAGCTCAGTTCCTGCCAGGCAAACTAAATTCACTGGCAGACGACCTAAGCAGAAATCTCATGGACCCACACAAATGGAAACTGGAACCAAAAATATTCAACCTATTGAGGAACAAGTGGGGGACTCCAGAGATAGACCTGTTTGCCTCCCCTCACCAATTGGACAAATTCTGCACAAGGACTTCCCACAATCAAGCTTGGAAAGTGGATGCCCTGTCCTTTACTTGGGAAAGCCTCTTGGTTTATGCCTTTCCCCTTCTGCCTTTCCTCTCGAAGGTTCTACTAAAGATCAAACAGGGCAAGCCAAGGACAATACTGATTGCACCAGACTGGCCACTCCAGCACTGGTACCCCCTCTTGCGCAGTATGACACTGCTGGAACCATGGCACCTACCTCAGACTCCTTCCCTGCTGTCCCAGCAGGTGGGCCATATTCTGCACCTCAGCTTCAAACCCTGGACCTTGCAGCCTGAATAATTCCTTGAGCTGTCCTGTAGCATCCCTCAGTAAGCAGGTGCTGGATATCATTCTGGAGGCAAGGAGGCCTAGTACTAGAAAATCCTATGCTGAAAATTGGAAAAGATACTGTTCCTGGAGCCAGACTCGGGGGATGGACACAACTGTGCCCAGCTTACCACATATTCTTCAGTATTACCTAAGTACCATGTTCAATCGTAGCCTCACCTCAGGCTTTGTACCCACTGAATGGCACACCGCGATGGTTATCCCACTCCACAAAGTGGGAGCCACGACGGACCCCGGGAACTACCACCCCATTAGCCTGACGAGCCTGGTCTGCAAGACCATGGAACGTATCATCGTGGAACTCATAAAGACATTGGTAATCTCCAAACTCTGGACCCTACCCAGTTTGGATTTGTAAAAGGCAGATCATGTCTCCTAAACCTGATTGACTTCTTTGAAGCAGTCACCAAAGCCATAGATGAGGGTAAAATGGTTCACACAGCTTATCTAGATCTCGCCAAGGCTTTCGACACCATACCCCACTCTGGAATTATAGATAAGCTAACTAAACTAGGTATAAATCCCTATGTCACAGGATGGGTTGCCAACTGGCTCACGGACAGAACCCACACTGTGAAAGTAGCGGATTCCAAATCCGATATCAGACCAGTGACAAGTGGAGTACCACAGGGTTCAGTCCTGGGTCCTCTCCTGTTTGGTATCTACTTCTCTGAAGTGCAGGCCAACACAGAAGGTCTTTGGCTAACAAAGTTTGCAGATGACTGCAAACTAGGAGCCATAATCAAAACTCCTAACAACTACAAAAGGGCCTCACTGAGACCGATACCTGGTGTCAAAGCCATGGCCTGAAGCTCAATGCCAAAAAGTGTATTGTCATCCCCTTTGGTAAAAACTCTGTACCCATGAACTACCACATAGCTGGTAGTCTACCTAATGCCGAAAATGTGATGAGACCTTGGGACACAGGTGGACAGTAGTCTCTCCTTTGATAATCACATCACCACAATGATCAGGAAATCCTTCTACGTGGCTCATCTCATCACAAAAGGATTCTCATCCAGAAAAAAAGGTCATTGTTCCCCTCTACTCATCACTCATTGTACCCATTATAGAGTACAACGCCCCTTTTGGTATATACCTCACAAGACATCTACAACAACTGGAAAGATCACAGAAATACCTCACAAAGAGGATTACTGGCCTCAAACAGATGCCCTATGCAGACCGTCTCCAAAAAACTACAGCTTTACTCCATCACATATCGCCTACTCAGGGGCGATCTCTGCCTAACACACAAAGCTATGTCAAACCCAGAGCTGTTGGACATGCTCCACTTAAAGAAATCCCAATCCCTCCGAGCTACACGCTCTAGGGACTTGAACCTTGTCGCCACAATAAACAGAACATGCTGGAGGGATAGATTCCTGTCCCAGAGACTTCTCATACTCTGGAACAGACTACCTATCTATGTCAAACAGAGCTCCTCATTAGCACTCTTCAAGAAAAATCTTGATGATTGGATGGGAAATGGGAAATTCACCCCGGGGATCACTTCTGTGGCTCTGCTCGACAGGGGAACAGGAAAATAATTTTCTTGGGTGGAGAAAGCCAGGGTATATTTTTTGGCTAGGCTTGTATGGGTCCTAGGGCCGATAGCCTAGTACCTACCTATGAACCTATAAATCTTCCACAAGGGCCTATCCTTCTCTTCTATTAAAATTCATGCCTCTGCCATTTCAGCACACTATAATACTGAACCAACCCTCTTCTGTCATTCTCTGCTAAAGCAATTTCTCAGATGGGCCAAAAATTTAAGACCCCCCCCCCCAGGCGAGCCGCTACTCTAGCCTGGGACCTTAACTTTGTATTGGAAAAGCTCACTCTCCCTCCATTTGAACCAGTTGCAACTGCAGAGTTGAAACTCCTTTCTTGGAAAACAAGTCTTCCTTCTAGCCATCGCTTCAGCAAGAAGAGTGTCTGAATTACAGGCCCTCATGGCAGTGGAGCATTCCATTCCATCAGATTCAGCTATGATGCTGCAGAAACATCTTCCATGTCTGCAGCATCTGCTTCAGCCATCAGGAGGTTCTCATGGCTAAGACTCCAGAACCTCCCTGAGGATTTCAAGTCTAAGATCTCGAATGACCCCCTGGACCACAATGTGCTTTTCGGCAAACAATCTGCTGATCTTTTTCTACAAGGAAAAAGCAAAGAACTCTATGACATCAAGCACCTGCTGGCTGGTGTTGCCCATCCCCAAATATTTTAGAAACTACCCTGCTAGGGCCACCTTTGGGAGACACACTCCTCAGCCCTCTTCCTCCAGTTCCAGGTGCAGGAGAAGGGGCTAGAAGACCGACCATCTCCATATCCTCTGCTGTACTTCATCAACCCAGACAGACCTTTCAGGACAGAAGAGGTCCCAGTAATGCGCGAGTGCCTTGCCCACCTTCCCCTCTCACCCTGCCTTTCCCACTGTCTTCCCCTTTGGCAATCCATCACTTCAGACCAGTGGGTCTTAAACATTATTCAAAATGGGTACTTCCTATCCTGGAAAGAGAAGCCACCCAGAAGAGGCATTCCTGTCATCCCCAAAAATCAGGCCCATCTCATGCTACAAGTTCTGGCAGACCTTTTAAAACTAGGCACCATAGAACCTGTCCCTCCTGCTTCTTCCTGGTCCCCAAGAAAGACGGCCCCTGGAGACCCATATTAGACCTGTCCTTCCTAAACCTCCATCTTCAGGTACCATCTTTCAAAATGCTCTCTCTTCCCACTCTGCTGCCCCTCATTCCAGCCAAGGCCGTCATGGCCACCCTGGACCTAAAGGAGGACTACCTGCACA
This sequence comes from Protopterus annectens, assembly GCF_019279795.1. Classification (NCBI taxonomy): domain Eukaryota; kingdom Metazoa; phylum Chordata; order Ceratodontiformes; family Protopteridae; genus Protopterus; species Protopterus annectens. The sequence goes on along the minus strand of NC_056744.1, from coordinate 406,401,127 downwards.
TACCAATCAGGAATTCCCACAGACAATTCCTGCATTTCACTGGACCGGCCTCTCATTTCCAATTTACTACCTTGCCCTTTGGTTTATCCACTGCTGCCACCCCCCCCCTCCAAGTGCCTGGCTCCAGCCATTGCATATATATAGATTTACCCTTATCTGGATGACGTCCTGATACTGGCAGAGTCCAGAGATGCTTTATTGAAGCATCTACATTTCCCCATGTCCCATCTGCAGAACCTAGGATTCACCATCAATCTCTCCAAATCCTCTCTGATACAAAGCCAGGACAAAATATTCCCAGGCTACAGAATCAGAACAGACACAATGAAGGCCTTTCTGCCACAGGACAAGGTGCTTTCTTTGACTTCCCACTTCCATGAAGCTCTACTATCCCAAAAGGTGATGGCAAGGCAATTTCTTCGTCTTCTGGGTTTAATGGCAGCGACCATCCCTATACTGCCACTAGCAAGTATGTACATGTGTAAGTTACAGTGGTTCCTGAAGAACACTTGGTCCCAGTACCTTCATCCCCTAGCGCAGGGCATCCCCCTCCTTCCCTGTCTGAAAACAGAAATCAGTTGGTGGATCCAGCAAGTGCAGCTGAACTCGTGGCTCCCACTACAACCACCCACCCCAACCCAAGTAATGCATGCAGATGCCTCAGATTCAGGTTGGAGAGCAACTCTGGTGTTTTGCAGGATTCAGGAAAAGTGGCGTCCCTCTCTTCAGGCCAAACACAGCAATATCAGGGAAATGACAGCAGTTTTCTTAGCTCTAAAGACCTTCACCCCCTTCTGGTTCCAGTGATGTGGTACATCAACAAGCAGGGAGGAACAAAGGCCTTTCAGCTGTGCAGATTATCCCTGCTGATATGGGGCTTAGCCTCTTGTCTCAACTTAGTCTTTCAAGCGGCCTACATCCCCTCAAAGGACAGGCACCAAGCAGATCTCTTGAGCAGGACCTCCTCGCCTCAGCATGAATGGATGCTGAGCAGGGAGGTCTTCTTAGACATAGTCCACCGGTGGGATGCTCCACAAATAAACCTGTTTACAGGCAACTGCAGAACCTCTGCTCAAAAATCCACTCCCCTATAGCATGGAGAGTGGATGCTGTAATCTTCCCTGGGGGGGGGGGTCCTTTGCCCCCCCCCCCCCATTTCCACTGATTCAGAAAGTCGTCCTGAAAATTCAAAAGGACAAACCAAAAATCTTGTTAGTGACTCCTTGCTGGCCAAGGCAGCACTGGTTCCCCCCTACTTCACAAACTAGCTAAGGGCAATCACTTCAAGTTACCCTACAAGGTGGACCTACTGACACAAAACAAAGAAACTCTCCTACACCTACACTTACAGATGTCTCTGTATGATGAACTTTTGATCCTTTTCAGACACCACTACTCAGAGGACGTGCTTTCAGTCCTAAGGGAGGCAAGGAGAAACCTACCACCAGAAAATCTTACCTGGCTAAGTGTGAAAGATTTGCAAAATGGTGTCAATTGATAGAGTGGGCTTTCTTATTCTTTGGTAAAAGTGCACCTCTCTGCCATATCAGCTTGCCTTCCCCTGGAACCCCCTTTGCTTGCCAGGCTCATCGTAAAGCTCTTCCTTAAAGGGCCTTGCACATGAGACCACCTAGAAAACCTATCCCCCCACATTGGGACCTTAACTACATCATGGAGAAATTAACCCAGCACCCCTTTGAACCATTTGGGCTTTCTTTCTTACAGATGTGCACATAGAAAACAGTCCTACTGGTGGCCATCACATCAGCCAGAAGAGTGTCAGTATTGCAGGCCTTAATGGCCTGTCCCTCCTACACCATCTTCCACAAAGACGGGGTATCCCTGCGAACCAACCCCTCTTTTATGCCTAAGGTGGGCAATGACCTCTGTCTCTTAACCAATCCATTCATCTACCCACTTATCTTCCCTTCACCCTCTAATGAAGGGGAGAGGATACTGCACTCCCTGGACATGCATCGACAACTTAGGTTTTATCTAGACAAGATCAAGGCCACCAGGAAGACTAACCAGCTTTTTGTCTCCTTCCACCCCAGAGCCCTGGACAAGGCAGTCTCCAAGCAAACCATTGCATGCTGGATCAGGAAAGCTATTTGCTTCTGCTACTTCCACCATGGAAAGGAACCCCCAGGGGGAATAAAGGCCCATTCCACTAGAGCTGTGGCCATCTCTAGGACCTTCATGAAGGCCCTAGACACAGCATCTATGAAGGGCCTAGACACAGCATCTATTTGGAAGCAGCCACTTGGGCCACTATGCACACTTTCACCAAGCATTACAAACTGGACCAAGTTTCCAGAGCGAGGACAGGATTCATCAGGGCAATCCTGAAGAGTCAGGTAGAACCCTGTTCGTCTACCACCACTCTCTCATCAGCATAAGCTGTGGTATGCTCCCACACCTAGAATACTGCAACATAGGAATAGATGGACATAGAATAGTTGCGTAAAATCTTACCATAACCATAGATGTCCTTCTCTTCCATGTTGCAGTATTTCTTCCCGCCCACCAATCCCCCTGGTCCTATTCCTTACCTGTACTACCTACATCACAGCAGGTCTCCAAGTCACACACCTGGAAACAACTAACATTCCTCCTGCTGGGCCGCCTTGTCTGCCTGCTGGCCTTCAAGTTCTTGAGGATTGTGCGTGCAGACATGACAATTAAGGCCCCTAGTTTATGGGCCTACGTGTGACGTCCCACACACACTGCAACAGCCAAGCTGAAGCTTTTGTATAGGAGCCGAAGTACAAGTCACCTGAGGGCATGAAATCCCACACCTAGAATACTGCAACATGGAAGAGAAGGACATCTGTGGTTATGCTAAGATTTTACACAACCATTCTTTCCTTCCCAAAGTAGCATCAGAGGCAAATATTAACCAGACTATTAATCTACCAGTGTTTTTTCCGAATTTTCAAAATAAAGGGGAATATAAACTGTACTTGTGGGATGTTCATAGGCAATTGAGATTGTACTTGCACAGGACTAAAGCACTTCATAAAGCGCATCAGTTTGTTTCTTACTCAAAGCCTTTCCTAGGGAAACCAATTTCTAAAGTGACGATTGCTCATTGGATTTCCCAGTGTATTATCCAAGCATATTCTAGAGGAATTTCCCCTCCGAGTCAGGTAAAAGCTCTTTCTGCCAGGTCTGTGGCTACTTCAGCTACCTTTTGGTCTAGAGTGTCACTGGATGATATTTATTCGGCAGCTACATGGTCTTCATCTCATACCTTCATTTCGCATTACAAGCTGGATATTGTGTCAAGGAACAGAGCATCCTTTGGTTCCGCAGTAAGGGCCTCTCAAGTGTTTGGTAGCTGGGGACTCTGTCCCACAGGTTGAAGATCAAATGAAGTTAACTACTTCAGATAAAGAAGTTATGTGCTCACCATACCGTTTCATCTGAGTAGTTGTACTTCATTTGTATTCAACCTTCCTTCCTCCTTCCCCTGACCTTGTCATTTTGGTACTACCGACCTACGAGTATGATCACCCCAGAATTGCCCTTGGTCAATCTGGGAGTTTAGGTTTTTGCGTGAGTTGCCAGTAAGGATGGGGTCTTGTTGAGTTGTGTACGTGTTATGTCATTAGCAACAAACTTGATCTGAAGGGAGGAAGGAGACACGGGGCATTATGTTTAAGGGGAGGAGCAGGGAGCTTGGAGCAGTAGCTGAAAAGTGCGGTCATGTCAGATCCGTTTAGGATCCAAAACCCACAGGTTGAAGACAAATGAAGTACAACTACTCAGTGGAACGTTATGGTGAGTATATGACTTCTTTTTTTCCAGTTATCCCATTTTTTATTACACTTTAACTTTCTATCACATTTCCATTTTTGCATACTGTACAGTCCCCAAGCATGGAGTATTATTTCAGCAGTGATTGTTGTTATAAAATGTTGTATAGTTAAGTTTATACAAAATAATCTGTTAGCCTCATGTCAGTCAGTGCTTGCACTAATCTTGGGCTTCTCATAGGTTTATTTCAGTGTTTGAGTCCTTAGGCCATAAAGAACACTGACTCATTAAAATCACTTGCAAATGCATTACATCTTATCCAGGGATCAAATTTGCTTTTAAAACACTCAGTGTTACGTGACAACCTAATATCAGTTGGCGTATAATCCAAAGTCTAGGATTTGTGTTGTATAATTCCATCAGTTATATTTTAAAATAAAAAGTATTAAAATTGATATGTCGCCTTACATTAATAGAGTGGTTGATATTATGTACAAGTTGTAAAAATTCATCTCTAAAAATTTTATATGCACTTATAGCTTTACCTCTTGTAAGCCTGTAATGGAGTGTAAATTTAGAATGCTGCATCCATCAGAATCAGATAAGTGATGAACTTGAGGGTATTTGTTTTGTAAATTTTATTTGAACAGTTTCTAGTACCACTAATTGCTGCCTATTATATTGGCAAAAAACTTCTATTATATTCTAGTAATGGTCAGATGTATATGTTATATAAATTGAGTTTTTCTTAATCTCGTATAAAGATCTATACATGCATCCCATTAGTGTGATTTTTGTATAATAGTTAAATGAGATAAAGGAAAAATCAGACAACATGCATGTACCTAGATGTTTATAGCAATCAGTTTCAGCTAAGTATATTACATAAAAATACATTTGTTCTTATTCCAGGATTGCAAGACTACATTATTTTACTTATCAGGGCTGAATTTCTGTCCTACGTTGTTTGCCCAAGAAGCTGATTGCCCTAAAAATTCAGAGAGAGATGCTAAGGATGCATCCTTGTATAGTCAAACATACTCATTATCAAATATGCTTGCCAACACCAATTTTAATTTGGTACTTTCAACTAGTACTAAAAACAGAGGCAAGCACAGAGCTATGGTACTCGGACAAAACGGGGATTATCTGGTGTGACCCCTGTCAAACAGCTACACCTTGAAGTAGATTACAAAGGAGTTATTAATGTATCAGTTATCGAACTTTGTGTGATCATATCAAAAGCCTTAGTCGAGTCCACATAGATAACACCGATTGTTAATGAGTATTCAAGAGCCCAAGTAACATGATCGTAGAACTCCACTAAATTTTTGAGTGCTGATCTAGCAGAGCAAACTCTGTTGATATAAATCAGTACATCTGTTAATGATTCATTGAGTCGGCAAGTAGATTTTGTAGAACTCTTTCAGAACTTTTATATAAAATAGATGCAAGAATTGCAGGTCTGTAATTTCACAAGTCTCTCATCTTGCAGCAGGTGAAATAATTTTTTTTTTCTTTTGGAAGGTACTGTACTTTTAGGTTGCAAAATGTTAAAAGTTCTTATGCAGAACTGGCAAAAGAGTACTTCTCAAGCCACGAATCATCGCTGGAATAAAATCTCGACCCATAGAGGTTTTATTTTCCAAGTTATTTAATACTTTAGAAATGAATTCAAAAGTCGCTGTTGAACAGTTATTGACTGTCGAACCCAAGTCCAAATTAGCCGTTGTACACCTAGATTGTGATAAGGCAGAAAAAATATATTAAACTCATCAGCAATTCTAGAAGTATCAGTTGTTGTTTCCTCATCTACAAAAAATGATTAAATACAATTAGTACTCAGTGTAGCAGAATTAATGTATTTATAATTTTTATTCGTTGTTGAAGATAAGTGGTTTTCATACTCAAGCTTTTTACTATTTAATAAACTCAAGTGTTTTGGTAATAAAATTTAATCTAGACTTAATATATGGATAAGTGTTTTCCTTAATTTGTGAAAAAATCTCTTCCATATATAATCACAACACAGTGTCCCACCAGTAAGGAAAATGTATATGCCTTATTGCAAGTTACTAAATCCATATAATTTTTCAGAATAGATTCTAGGATAGAGTAACCTTCATTTTCCTCAGTACTTGATCACGACTAGTCAGTTAACAGAGAATTATTTATGCCCTTAAAGTCAATCTTAGGATACTGATATTTCCTAATAATTATTGGTTGTAAAATTAGAACCAAGCAAAATACAAATTTAATTGAACAGTGGTCAGAATTGCATAATGGTGGAACAACAGTAATTTCTTCAACTTGTGATGGTTTGTCACAGTGTTGTAGTAAGTATCTCTAGTAGGAGTACAAATTGAGTCATAGCAGAGTGATTCAAATTGAACAGAAAAGCAATTTCAGATTTCCTGTTTTGATGAATAATTCAAATCCCCAAGTAAAACAAAGGTGTGCTTAAACTGCATCTCCAAAAAATGTAATACATTCTTTGAATGTTGAGTCCATGGAAGGTTTTCTGTAAGGGCAGGTTAATATTAAGGTATTTGATCCAAACAAGTAATATATATCAGTGGAAATGGTCTCTAAGTCAGTGTCAAGTTCATTTGGTTTGTAAACTAAACCAGCTTTTAAAATAATTATACTCTACCTCCATTTCTATATGTCTTAAGACATTCAGTCTCCTAACCAGGGAAGTATAAGTTAATTGTATCCCTTGCTTCAGTTACTGCAGGTGTACCCATTTTCTCTTGTTGTGCATCATAAAGTAACTAATTTATTTGCTAAATGTCTAGCATATAAAATATATCTTTAGAATGGTGTTGAATCTTTGTTAGGTCGAGACTCTAGGTCTATCAGAAATGGTATTCCTAATTTTATTAACAAAGTAACCAACTGGCTATAGATTAAACTTTAACAATGTTTACTTAAGTGCAGCATGTCATTGCAAGCATTCCATACTCAAACTGTTCCCATAAGTAAGAATCTGGTATTGTGCATTAAATATAGATCTTAACCAGTTGTTAAGCAAGACAGCTTTAGAGTACATAGTCATTCCACTTCATAGTTGGGATTGTTTCACTGACCGCAACCTTTATTTTGCTACTTTCTAACAGTTCAGTGACATCTAATACCACGGCTTTCGTATGATTTCATGGAGTTTTGTCCAAGTCATCATTCACACTGTGAATAAAGATAGTAGAGCAACATATTTTTCCCTTTAATAGATTTCTTAAAAGACGGGGTAAATTTCAAACCAGTTAGGCTAGAAACAGTCAAATATTTTTATTTTATTTGTATATTTGTTTTCTGTGGTCGAGCAGTGATCTCCATTGAACTTTTTCAGACTCTGCCCATGAGCAGTGTCTGGTTAAGTGACTTGCTGAGAGCCGCACAGACTTCAATAGTCAGTATTCTGCAAAGGACTCGTGTCTTAAATTAATCACTTAGAAGTAAAACTTCAACTCATTGCTCTGTCAGTACTTTTGTTTGGTAAACTTTTAACATTCTTCAGAGAAATTACAATTACACCACCCAGTGCTCTTCTTTTAAAATTTTTACACTATTTTTATCAATGTTGTGTGGTAGTTTTGCATTTTTTTATAGAATTTATTACAATTTCAGGATACAAAATTGGTGGGCAAATAAAATTTAAGTCGTTAAAACTGCTTTCATCATCAACAGGAGTACAAGCTGCTTTGACTAAAAGTTCCTGAGAGAAAGCATCATGATTGAATCAATAGATCATTCAACATATGGTTCTAATTCTAAATCAATCAGATCTAAAGGATCCTTACTTTTTGAATATTGAGTAGTTAAATTACTGTCTAAAACAGAAACTGCAAGAATAATCAGTCTTGAGACAATACGTTAATCTTAGTGAAAGAATATTTGTTTTCTAAAGTACCAGAATGATTAACTTTGTTCTTTTTGTGTAAGTACTCTTTTAACTTTTTTTATAGATACTTTCCCTTTAAACAAGTTCATTATGGGATACTGCTTGGTTTTTCACAACTTCCTTATTGCACTTGTCTGAATTCTTGCTCTTTAATTTTCAGTCATTTCTCCCAAATCAAGTGGGGCTTGGCACTCTTCCTGCCATTGGAGACAAATTTAATAATTTTAGGTAAATCTGTCTTTATTTGAAGATATTCTAAACTAATGTATGTCGAAAATACAGGTTGACAGTTACCTGAATGAACCAGTAATTCAATTAAATGTTACTTTAAGGGTTAGGCAAAATAGTGAAATGTTTAATTCTTGTTCTTTTAACTTGGCAGCAGCTGTGGTCTTGCTGTTGAGGATCCCTATTAATTCAGATGCTTTAACACAGTTAAAACACCCTAAATCTTTACTTATTACATGAGTAAGGTGAACTCCACAATTTCCACACTTTGCCATAAATCATTTATTGCATCTCCATTGAAAGAATCCATCACTGTGTGAATGAGCTAAAAATGTAAAGTAACTTCATGAAACTCAAAACGAAATTGTCATACACTAAAAAGAAGCTAAACTTAAATATAGTAAAATGTAAAAAAATCACTAAAATATTAGATATTTACCTCCACAAGTCACAAAAATCATGGAAAAACTTGCCACTCCTAATGTTCGTCTTTCGGCTTTTCCCGGTTAGGGGTCGCCAGAGTGGAACTCCGGTCTGCTAATGATTGGCAGTAGATTTTTATGGTGCCAGGGTGCCAGCTCGGCGTTCAACCTTTAACGAAGGCACACCCATTCACGCATGTCTTTTGAACGCCACTCGACCGCTGGGAGGACATGCAGACTCTACACAGAAGGCACTCCAGCCGAGAATCGAACAGAAGAACCTCTTGCTGTGAGGTGACAACGCTACCGCTGCACCACCGCAGTCAGAACACTCCTTGTGTGCCTTGTTAATTCGGGGATCCACTGACAGTCAGCCCAACTTCTTTAAAAAGACACTGGAGAGCTCATGTAAAACAAACTCAACACTAGCAGAGTACACAATTGCGGGTTCTTGGTTCTAAGTGCTGCAGCCACTCCTAGAACACTTTTAATATGCCCTGTTATTTCAGTGATCGGCCATTAAGAGTGTGAATCAGTGTCCTATTCAAACTATTCTACTGTTAGTCTCAAGATTGATTTAACGTTGCTCCCCAAACAAAACATAATATAAGATCAGGAATTAACTGACCATTTTGTTTAATTTTTTCACTTGTATTACAAGTCTTAGCAATTGATCAGTAATTTCACTTTCTAATACAGTCCACTTTGTTGAATAGATACACATCCTAGGTACTTTGAGCTTTAAGAGGACATGGACAAGGAACAATTTCCATTACAGAATCCCTTGCATTTAATATAGAATTCTGTTTCTGATCTTCTGATAGTTCTCAATTCCATATTTTTAATTTTTGTAGTCTTTTTCAATTCTGTTTATCGATGACTTTTTTTTTTTTTTCCCATTTTCTTGTTATAGCTTTCCTAGTGCCTACCATCAGTAAAGGTAGCAATGCTTTCGCATGCTATTTTGCACCAGTACAAAAAAAAAAAATCTCTCTAGTGAGATGGTCTTTTCCAAGTGAAGACTTGGCATGTTATTCAAGTTATTTTTATACTGAAGTTACTATGTACATTCCCAAAATATGTGCTGCCACGGGCATGTTTCTGAACCCTCACATGTCCAATGAATGCCTGTTGCCTATGGGAGCATTTTTGCAAGCCTTGTAGGGGTATAGAAATGTGTGCAAACATTTCCATGCAAAGATGCTAACTTTTCTGGACTTAGTTACATATCTAGGATTGAGACATATTTCCCAGTGTGAGGTCATCTTGTTGAAATGCATGCTGAGCAAGCAGCTAAAGAAATTAATATCTTTAATTACTCAAAAGTGTATGTAATGACATTAGTCATTCACTCCATGCTATTTTTACCCTTGTACTGCACTGTTTTCTCAAATCTAATATTGCTTCATGTGCTATACTTAACTCTTCTCTAGTCTGTAATCTGTGTTCTAGCCTAAAGTATAAAATCTGTTTGTGGTTTTACTGTCCAGTATCCACATAACTTCCTTGACCTGTAACATTAGACTTAAATATGCAAGATGGCCTGAGTTCAGTAACCCAGAAATGTGTCTGTTCATCCTGCTTCATCATCTCTCTGCTCCCAGAAACTCTCTTCTTTTTTTGTTTCTTCTCCAGATGTTCATTACATTTGCTTTTGTATAGTATAACCTGTTGGTGTCATTCGGTTTTTCCAAAGTCTAACTTTCTTTAATATAAGGACTTGCCTAATACGTGCATGTATGTAAGGTTGTACATAATGCTCTTTATATTGTATTCCTAGATCTGCCCAAATACCCACATTTGATGCCTTTGTTACATAGGGTACTGTCATGTGCTTCTCTTTGAGCCTATGTTCCGTGTCCTGAAATAAATTTGCAAGTATGTTAATGCAGTATTTTTGATTTTACTCAGTTATCTTGAAAACGTATAATGTTATGTAGTCCAGTCTCGCCTTCATTCTTCTCATGGGTTCGGAGTCGAACCTCGGCTCAGACTCTGCCATACTCTAGCTCGAAGTCTTCAGTTGGCTCGTGGCTAAGAGGTATCCCATCATGCAACAGGTCTATTCCCCAGATCTCATTTGCCGCTTGTTACGCTCAGACATGGTCTCGCTTTTGGCCATGGCTAAGTATACTGTTTATAAAATTTTTATAAACTGTTGATTTGTTGTTGCTCAAAAAAGCTGTTTTCATAGCTCTGTGTGTGGTAGTGGTGTTTTACTGCCATTGTTCCTCTTGCTGTTTTTTATGGTCTTGTCTTGGTCGTTTTGGTATCCTGTTAGTTTCTTTCCCCACAGGCTAGGCCCGTTTAAGTTAGAGGACCTAGTCTTCCCCATTGTTTCTGTGTGATTTTTGGTATGGTGCTCCATTCTGTTAGCGTTAGTGGTGTTGTGTCTGGCTAGTGGTGCTATCCTGCCTTTGTTTCCCTGGGCTAGGCCCGCTTAAGTTAGAGGACCTAGTCCTCCCTGTTGTCTTTCCCACCGGTTTCTAGGCCGTTTCAGTTAGAGGCTCTGTTTCTTGTGCAGGGTTAGCTGGGTCTAGTGTGTGTGCATATTACTTTGTTCCTTTCAGCATGTCCAAGGATTCTAAGGAACACAGGCCTTCAGGCTTTAAAAAGTGTGTTGAATACAACAATAAAATGTCTTTAACTGATAGGCACTCTGTGAGCTTGTACTGCTTGGGGGCTATTCACCTCCAAGAGTCCTGCTTGTTTTGTCATTCCTTCAGTCCCCGTGTGCTACAGGAGAGGAAGAACAAGCTCATTTTGAAAGGACTGCTTAAACACTCCTCCGAGGAAGACTTGGCTAAGTCTTCCAGTGCATTATCCTCTCCAGCTAAAAGGACAAAAAGACTTCTAAGAAGCGCTCTCTGGCTCCATCTCTTTCTTCGGAGCCACCAGAGAAAGTTGCTAGAACAGCTTCTCCTCCTCCGGTTCCATTGCCCTCGGTACCGACAGAAGGTAATCTCTTGACTAAGTCTGTATCTGCTCCCAGCCTTTCAGAGCCAGTCACAGATATTTTGGTTCGGAGCCAGTCTCCAATTATTTGACCGGTTTCTCCTTCATGTAAGTCCCCTTCTTTAGGGAGATCCAGATCTCCTACATTATCCTCCAGGTCTTCCAGGACCCTTTCCGATGAGGGCATTATTAAGGTGGTGAAGAAACTGCTTCAGTCATCGGTGTTGGCCAAATTGATTTTGGCTCCGACCCAGTCGGCTCCGGAGCCTATGGCCTCTTCATCCTTTGTTGATGTTCTTCATGTTTCACTGTTGCAGTCATTACATTTGGGTAATCCTCCTGGCAGGTTGCTCTCAGCCGGCCTGAATTCCAAAGTCTTGGGTCCTGCGTCGGCTGCTGTCACCCCTTCCCTGACGTCAGGTCGTCAGGGGTATAAAAGAAGTAGCCGACGCCATTTTCTTCAGTCTTTCTTGCAGCACGGTGCCCGAAGCAGTTCGCAAGTGCCGGTCGGCCGACTCCTGAGATTTTCGTGTTTGAGTTTCAGATCCGAAGTCTTCAATAAAGCTAAGTACCCAGTTGGGGAAACTTTTTTCTTGCTCCAGACCGATGTCAGAAAAAGTTAATAATTGTATTTCTTGTGGTAAGCAAATACCTCATAAGGATTTTCATTCTTACTGTATTCCCTGCCTAGGCCCTGATCACAACGTTACTGGTAGTCGGATTTGTACTAGATTTAACCAACGCACTATTAAGCGTCAGTATGATTTTGCTTTAAACTTTTTTGGACGCCAGTTTAATTATCCTGAAATGTCGTCGGATAGCCATCCGACTACTGGAGTTTACAAAAAATGCAAAGAAAAGGATAGCGAAAAACAACCGAGGCCCAAAACCAACAACGAAGCTTTCCCTAAGCCAGTCGCCGGTTCTCAGAGAGGCGCTTTCGCAGCCCCTGACGCCCACTACATGAGAGTCGCAGGCCGCTATCAACTCCCACGTGGAGTCAGCCATGCTGCCGGATACTCAGGGTATTGGAGCCTCGGACGCTAATCCCTCAGATGGGTCCAGACCCACTGAGCAGGTACCAGCTTCTGAGGGTGTATTCAGACCTAAACATCTTTACATTAAAACTACCTCAGCTTCAAAGACTAAAGCACTTTCTAAAGGAAAGAAACAAACTCAAGGGCCACGTGGACAGGCCTCTATGCTGATGAAACAGATGCTCAAGATGGCCGAAGACTTGATTACCTTGATCAGGGGTTCCCATCCCCCTCCTGATAAGAGGCCTAGGCAAGACACTGACTATGAATCTTCAGATCAGGTTTCTATTTCTTCTGATTCCTCTTCTGATCAGGGATATTCTCTTCCCCCCCCCCATGAGGGTTCTGATGCTGAGGAATCTATACCGTCAGCATCTCCTCTTGAGGACTATTCCTTTGGGGAAACCTTGCATACCATGAGGGAGCATTTCCACTGGAAGAGCCAAGATTTTTCTGAATCTAAAAAAGAGACTCTGGGATTTTCTTTTACTACCTCAGCACAGGCCTCTAGCCATTCCACCTGTTCGCATTTTGTAGATGATGTTGTTTTCGGAGTCTAGCCTGACCTCTGACTCCTTACCCTCAGCCCCTGTTAAGCCTGTCAGATATTACAGGGTTCCTGACTCACACACATTTCTTTTTAAAAACCTTGATGCTGACCCAGAAACTATTTCACAGGGTCCAAAGGGAGTTGAGGCTTCCATGGCAAAAAACCCAACCCCCTCTGAAAGAGATTCTAGGGCACTGGATAGATGGGGGAAAAAAGGTTTACACATCTGCAACTTTGGTTGTAAGGGCTTTAAACCGTCAATTTCATATGCTTAAGTATCAGCAGCATGTCATGGGATTGCTTAAACAGAAATGTTGTTAAATTCTGAATGTGCAGAAAACAAGGAAATGCAGGATTTATTGTATGCAACAGAACAAGTTGGAAAACGTACCTTGCAATGTGGTTTTGATTCTTTGGAGGCCTCCTGCAGGGCCGCAGCTACGGGTTCTGTAATTAGGAGGCATGCTTGGTTAAAGGAGCAAAATTTGCCTGACCATGTTAAAGTTAAATTACTAGATGCACCTTTACAGCATGATACTTTGTTTGGTGTTAAGGCAGAAGAGGTGTTAAAGAAAATGGAGGACAAAGCTAAATCTATGCAAACTGTCAAATATTTTTTACAGGTGCAGCCACCTAAGTTTAGTAGACACTGGCCTACAAAAAATTGGTCCTTTCCAGTGTTGGACAGATCTCAAAGGGGCAGACCTAGACGCCCTAGGGGCAGATCCCAGGCGCAAGGTTCTTACAGGCCCAAGCAATGGGGTGCTTCTACCTCCAAAGCTGGAGAAGATAGATCTTAAACATACAGAACAGTCTCAATGACTTCCCCCTGCCTACACCAAGCACTTATCTTCTGGCAGCACCCTTAGGGGGAAAATTAGCACTTTTTGCTCAGAATTGGCACATCATAACCCAGAACATGTGGGTTCTAAACAGTGTCACAAGGCTACAAGTTCCATTTCCATACTCTGCCAAAGGCAAACTGCTGGCCAGATCTGCCAAAAAATCAATGGGCAGAGGCACAAAAACAAGTCTCATCCCTCATGGATATGGGGGCCATCCAACAAGTACCAGAGCAAGAGCAGGGACAAGATTTTTACTCTACTGTTTTTGGTACCCAGAAAGGACAAGGCCTGTAGGCCGATATTGGACCTATCTATTCTGAACACTTTGCTGGATATTCCAAAATTTAAAATGTTGACTTTGCAGCAGCTTCTGCTCATGCTGGGCAAGAACACTTGGCTTGTGACTTTAGACCTAAAAGAGGCATACCTGCATGTTCCAGTCAGACAACCATGCAGAAGATACCCAAGATTCAAGGCAGGTTCAACGCATTACCAATTCTCTGCACTGCCCTTTGGCTTATCTACTGCGTCCAGGGTCTTTACAAAGTGCCTGGCACCAGTAATTGCATTCTGCAGACAAAATACAAATATATCCTTACTTGGACGACTGTCTCATTCAAGCAGAGAACAAGGACATTCTTCTTCAGCATCTGGCGTTCATGAAAAGACTTCTAACATGCCTAGGGTACACAGTCAACAAAAAGAAATCAAAACTAGTACCCTCACATGAGATTACATTCCTGGGTGCAAGGTTGAATACAACTGCCCAGATGGCCTATCTCACGCCAGACAAACAAAGGCAACTGACTACCTATTTCAAAATGTTGGCAGCAAAGACCTAGTTATCTGCAAGAAAAATTCTGCAGGCTTTGGGCTTCATGGCATCCTGCATCCTACTAATTCCATATGCAAGACTACATATGAGGAGACTTCAATGGTACCTAAAAAGTGTTTGGACTCAACATTGCCACAGCCTGGAAACGATCATTACTCTCATTCCCTGCCTGCAACCGGAGTTTCGATGGTGGGCAAAGGCTTGTCACCAGAACAAGGGACAGCCATTCACATTACCTCCAGCCGGGCAGACACTAACAACGGATACATCAGACAACGCCTGGGGAGCCCTCATGGCAGGAAGATGCATTAAGGGCACATGGTCCTCAAACCAAATGCATCTACATATCAATCAAAAAGAGATGTTAGCTGTTCAAAATGCCCTGACAGCCTTCAAGGACCTACTTCATCCGGGACAACTACTGGATACAGACCACACCATGGTCATGTGGTACATAAACAAGCAAGGGGGCACACATTCTTACCCCCTTTGCAGACTAGCCATGACCTTGTGGGACACAGCTTTGACTTACCAAGTACATCTGCAGGCACAATTCCTGCCAGGAAAGGAAAATACTCTGGCAGACGAACTAAGCAGAAACTTCATGGATCCCCACGAGTGGAAGCTGGATCCACAAGTCTTCAGCATGATAACAAGGAAATGGGGATCCCCGGACATAGATCTATTTGCCTCCCCTCTCAATTACCAACTAGAAAGATTCTGCACAAGGACTTATCACAGGCAAGCATGGAAAGTGGACGCCCTATCTTTCAGTTGGACCCCTCCCCAAGGTGCTCCTAAAGGTCAGACAGGAGAAGCCAAGGATGGTAGTGATTGCCCCAGACTGGCCACGCCAGTACTAGTATCCAATACCAAGGAACTTATCTCTATACCCAGCTTGGACCTTACCTTAAATACCTCGACTACTGTCCCAGCAAAACAATCAGATCATGCACAGCCAACTCAGGACATTAAACTTGGCAGTATGGCGGATAATGTAGTCATACAAAAAACATGTCTCAGTAAAGCTGTGATGGATGTCATTCTGGAAGCCAGAAGGCCTAGTACTAGAAAGTCTTATGCTGGAAAATGGAAGATATTCTGTGCCTGGAACCAGGCACAAGGAACTGATACAGCGCTACCAAATATTCCTCAGATTTTGAATACTTAACTGAGATGCTGGACAAAGGCCTATCTTTTTCATCCATCAAATTCATGCCTCTACCATTTCGGTTCATTACAATACCGAGCCACCCCTTTTTTTCTCATCCTTTTATCAAGGCAGTACCTCAGAGGAGCCAAAAATTTAAGGCCCCCAAGGAGACTACCACTACCTGCATGGGACCTCAACTATGTCTTGGAAAAACTCACCATACCTCCTTTTGAACCAGGGGCTACTGCTGACATGAAGTTTTTATCTTGGAAAACGGAGCTGCTCTTAGCGGTTACTTCTGCAAGACGAGTTTCAGAGCTGCAGGCGCTCATGGCTGTGGAACCTTTCATCATTGTTCATCCAGACAGGGTCTTCCTGAGGACAAACCCAACATTTATGCCTAAAATAGTGTCCATTGTGGCACTTAACCAAGCCATCCATCTGCCTACCTTTTACCCAAATCCACAGAACAATTGGGAGACAATTCTACATTCTTTGGACATACACAGCTTAGATTCTACTTGGACAGAACCAAAGCTTTCAGGTAGACGGCAATTACTAGTGGCATATGCTGCAGGATCACAAGGAAAGTCCATCTCAAAGCAGACTATTTCTAAGTGGTTAGGGTACTGCATTCGTTTCTGCTACTTACACCATGGCAAGCCAGTGCCTAAGGGAATTAGGCCTCATTCCACCAGAGCTGCAGCCACCTCAGATGCCTTTCTCAGGGTAGTACCAACCAGAGTCATTTTAGAGGTGGCTACTTGGAGTTCAGTGCACACCTTTACAAAGCATTATCATCTGCCACTCTACTCTAAATCCAGGGCAGGCTTTGCCACTGCAGTTCTGCAGGTCCTCATAGCCGCTCCTACTGCTGTCTGGTTCCAGCCTCCCAACCATAGCTTTGGAGACTCTACCCAAATGTAATGACTGCAACAGTGAAATACGAAGAACATAATACAGCTGTGTACACTTACCATAAATGTAGATGTTCGAGTGTATTCACTGTTGCAGTCCAGGTTACCCACCTGCCTTCCCCCTTTTTTCTTTTGGATCTTATCTTTCCTTCTCTGATTTATACTACCTATGTGGTGTATTTGCTTATAGATGAAGGTAAAATTTGTTTTGGTGTATTTATATAAAATTTGGCTACCCTTTTTGGGGAACCTAACATCTGGGCAAGAAAAACTGAAGAAAATGGCGTCTGCTACTTCTTTTATACCCCTGACGTCAGGGAAGGGGCGAAAGCAGCCGACGCAGGACCCAAGACTTTGGAATTCAGGCCGGCTGAGGGCAACCTGCCAGCAGGATTACCCAAATGTCATGACTGCAACAGTGAATGCACTCGAACATCCACATTTATGGTAAGTGTACACAACTGTACATTCCTCCTCCGAGCCTTTCTCGGCCTTCGGAGCCAGAGTTGCCCGTTCTGTCTGGTGCTGTTGGTTCCAGTAGCCTCGCCTGACCTCTCTGTTCCGATTTCCTCTCCAACCCCGTTGGCTCCGTCCACTGGGTTGAGGGTTCACAGTTCTTCAGTCGGACCCAAGGGGGCAGGATCAAATCGAGAGAGATCTCCTAAAAGAGCTAAGAGATTCTCTACAGGGTAGCATTTCTGATGCCGTGGCACCGAAGGTCATTGCACAGATGTCTACCCTAAATTCCCTTACCAACTCCTCTGTGAGGCTGATCTCATACGCAGCTGACGGAGCGAGTAGGGCAGTGGGTTCTGGAGTCTCTCTTAGGAGACACTCCTGGATGCGCTTGTGCAATTTCACGGAGGCCTTCAAGTCTACATTCATCAACGCTCCCTTTGATGGCTCATCGTTGTTTGGAACCAAGGTGAAGGGCACACTCACTAGGTGCGAACAAGAAGGAAAAACCCTGTCTGCCATGGGAGTCTGTTTTTCCATGCCTTCTAGACCTTACCCCAAGGGCCAGAAGGGTGGGAAAATGTGGTTCAGAAAGTCGCAGAGGTTTTTTCAGGGCGCACAAAGTAATTCCTCCTCTGGAGGCAGGGGAGAGGGTGGAAATGCAGGTAGACACCACCTTAGGGGCAGAGGAGGCCTGTGTAGCCAGGGGGGGGATCATTATTCCTTTCGTGGTTCTCCCTACCAGCGCTCCTGAAGGGAGACCCGACTGTGCATCTCTGGAGCCAGTTGGGGGTCACATTTCTTTATACCCAGAAGCCTGACAAGACGTCACCCAAGACGAGTGGGTATTAAAGATAATTTCCAGAGGCTATCATATTCCCTTCTCTTCTCCTCCCCCACCAACCAAGAGAATCCCAGACGTTCCACCCAGTCACAGGGATTCTGCAACTTTAGAAATAAAGTTGCTTTCAAAGGGAGCCATCCAGCCTGTCCCCGCAGACCAAGTAGGATTAAGGGATTTACTCCAGATTCTTTTTGGCGCCGAAAAGAACAGGGGACCTGAGACCCATCTTGGATCTCAGCCAATTGAACCTTCATGCACAAAAGTCCAAGTTCCGCATGGTCACCTTACACTCAATACTCCCTCTGTTAGGGAAAGATGTGTGGATGTGCTCCATTGGCCTCAAAGATGCTTACTACCATATCAAGGTGGACAGGGCATCGAGAATTCATCTACGCTTCCAGCTGGGAGCCAGTCATTTTCATTTTCGCGCTCTGTCCTTTGGTCTCACCACAGCCCCCAGGGTGTTCACCAAATGCATGGAAGTGGTAACGCCTCACTTGAAACGTCAGGGATGCCAAGTGTTTCTGTACCTGGACGACTGGCTTCTTTCTGCCACCACCAGGTATCTACTGTTACAGACCAGGGACACCACCATTATACTGTGCCAAAGGTTAGGAATTATTCTAAATTGGAAAAAATCTGCCTTGTTGCCCTCACAGCTTGTCACTTTTATCAGTGCTGAGATAGATATGGTGCTCATGAGGGCCTTCTTACCAGAAGACAGAATTCAGGCTTTACAACAGCAGGTCTACGCCTTACTACCATTGAGGAAGGTCAAAGCAAAAGTGGTCCTCAAGTTATTAGGGACCATGGCTGCCACGATCATGCAAGTTCCCCTTGCCAGACTACACATGAGGGTTCTTCAGTGGCTGCTTTTTGCCCAGTGGTCACTGCAGCATCTTCCACTCTCCCATTCTATTCTGATTATGGACTCGTGCAAGCGGGATCTACGCTGGTGGCTTCAGGCCAGCAGTCTCAACGTGGGAAGCCTTTTGTCCCATCTTCTCCAGTTGTCACTGTGACCACGGATGCCTCCCAGATCGGGTGGGGGGGCATTATTTTGGTGGACTGTCCAAGGCATGTGGCAGGATCATGAGTCCCATTTGCATATCAATGTCCTGGAGATGAGAGCAGTGCTATTAGCGTTGCAAGCACTTCAGAGCTTTCTCCCTCTAGGGACAATTGCAATCCTCTCAGAAAACATGTCACTGGTATGGTATCTGAACAAACAGGGAAGAACCAAACCATACCCCCTTTGCATAGTGGCACTTAGAGTTTGGCAGTGGGTGGTGTCTTCCCAGTGCTTTCTAGTTGCAATGCACATACCGGGGAAGCCCAACATGATTGCCGACAGGCTGAGCAGAGCTATCCTAATGCCTCACAAGTGGTCCCTGAACAATTACATTGCGGAAGAGATATTCCACAGATTGGGTCAGCCTTGCTGCGATCTATTTGCCAGCCCCCTCAATGTCAAATGCAGCAGCTACTTCACCCTTATCCCCCCAGAGAGGGAGACACCCAGGGACGCTCTGGTTCACGATTGGCCATCAGGTCTTCTCTATGCCTTTCCACTGTTACCTCTCGTATCAAAGGTCATTCAGAAAGCAGTCTTTGGGAAGCAAAATGATCCTCCTTGCCCCACACTGGCCTCATCAGATTTGGTTTCTCTTCCTTCAACCTTGATGGACAAGCCCTGGATTCTGGACCCAGTTCCAGATCTGCTGACAGTTCCATCCCACCATCCAGACCCTCAAGTTGACAGCTTGGCTGCTCCAGTTCCGTCTTTAGTCAGGCTTCATGATTTTTCCCCGGAAGTGGTCCATATTCTGTCATCGTCCCACAAGCTTTCTACCAGGAAGATTTATTCCAGTAATTGAAAGAGATTTTCTATTTGGGCCCGTGAGAGACGTATTGATTCTTATACGGTGCCTATTTCGGCAATATTGGAATTTCTTTTTCAACTATTCAGTCAGGGTTCAGCTGCAGCAACTATTAAAGTACAATTGGCAGCGATTTCTACCTTTCACGTTGCTAATGAGCCCAACATTATGGCTCATAGGCTTTGTAGGGCTTTTGTGAGAGGGACATTGTTACTCCGACCTCCAGTCTTTGATCCGGTGATGCCATGTGACCTCAATTTTGTTATACAAAAGCTCGCTTCAACTCCCTTTGAGCCCGCAGCTACGTGTAACATTACATTTTTGTCATGGAAGACAGTATTCTTGGTAGCCATAACTTTAGCTAGGTGGGTCTCTGAACTCCAAGCGTTATTGATTAGGCCACCTTATTTGGTGTTTCACAAAGATAGGGTTTCCTTAAGAACCAACCCTTATTTTGTTCCAAAGGTTGCCTCTGTTGTCAATATCAACCAATCCATTGAGTTGCCTGTGTTTTTTCCTGAATTCTCCAACAAGGCAGAATCTTAGGTTTCATCAGCTAGATGTTCATAGACAATTGCGTTTCTATTTACATAGGGCAAAAGATTTCAAGAAACCAGATCAAATGTCTGTCTTGTTTTCAGACATTAGACTTCAGGTTCCTGTTTCTAAGGTAACATTGTCTCGCTGGATCTCCGATTGCATTTCATTTATTCATGCTTCCAATGGCAAAGAATTACCCTTCAAAATGAAGGCTCATTCTACACGATCTGTGGCTACCTCAACTTCATTTCAGGCTAGGATTTTATGGATGATATTTGTGCTGCGGAAACATGGGTTTCGCCTCATACCTTTTGTTAGTCACTACAAATTAGATCTGATATCTAGAGGCAGATCTTCCTTTGGTTCCATGGTGCTCAAGAGTATTTTTCACTGAGCCACCCAAGATCAAGGTGCTAGGGACGCTGTCCCACG